>NC_051162.1:138806825-138850958 GCF_013339745.2 Dermacentor silvarum
CTGCATATGCTCGATGTATCGCTACGTCCGACTCGCCAATATGCCAAAAGGACCGTTACGACCGCAGCCACCGGCACCTCTGCTTTTCTCCGGGATATCTTGTGCTTCTCTGGACTCCTCGTCGCGTCGGTCTCTCCGAAAAGCTTTTATCGCGTTACACCGGACCTTACAAGGTTTTACGGCAACTTAGTGACGTGAACTATGAAATCACCCCACTGAACAGTTCACCATCTACCCTGCCATCTCGTGACGTCATGCACGTATCCCAACTGAAGCCGTACTTTTCCGTCGCCTCCTCGTGTAATTAGTCTGCGCCGAGACGGCGCTCAGCCCACCGGGGCGGTTAGATGTTACGGGCCGCCTCCTTGCATAAGGAAGAAGACGACGACCGCCGGCAAACGCTGCGCGTGTTCAGCCATCTTGGCCATCTCTGGCAACAATCCCTGCACATCAATACTGACCCTTTTTATCTATTTGACGCCCCGTCACAATCTCATGGGAAAGCAACAAAATTTTACCTTCGGCAAAGGCCTGGATTTTTTTTTTTTTTTGCTTTGCTGAGAGGTATGACGAGATTTCTAGATGGCTCCATGGTTTTCCCTTTTGCATTAGAAACAACAGCGACGCTTGTTTACACAGGCAACTGCGGAAATCCGCTAGATGTCTCGCTCATGAACGCTCATATTTATAGCTTTAAGCACGGAATTGAAAAGAAAAAAGGTTCAGCTAAGATTCACCAAAGTCATTCTTTCTCTCTTTCTAAAGTAAACGCTAGGTAAGCCTGACCCTAGAGAGAGATTAGGAAGTAAGAATGAGCACAACTGGTACGCTTATTGGTACTCCAATAATTGGGTTCTGACTTCATAAATTCCCAATTGAAAGAAAAAAAAAACACCGCATATCCACGGTGTGAATGATGATGAGTGAGCGAAGCTCCGGAGGGAATCATCGGTATACCGTGAATCTTACGTGTAATTCGCCCAGTCTCGCCGCACTAAATCGAACGATTGACTTCCACCAATGACACGCGCCATATGTGACGTCATTCCTATTTTATAACAGCGCCCTTCATTATAATTGCACCACCTCCCGCTTAAGGGGACGCTAGCACAAACGTGTTAGAAGCGTGCAGTACTCTCTAGTAAGGCCACAGCGTCTTACCCAGCCGTTTACACATGCCGGAACGTGCACCGCGTTTGCCGACGCCATCACATGACTGCTGAGAGAGTATAACCCCCGTATTCATAAACGCTCCTCCACTTGAACTTGACTTGCCACCACCTTCAACGCGTTTCGAACGCGCTGCCCAAGGCGGTGAGAAGTCAAGTTCAAGTCGAGGAGTGTTTATGAATACGGGGGTAAGGCGGAGAGGCCACAGCGTCTTACACGGGCCGTAACGAGCTAGCACAAACGCGTTAGAAACGTGCAGTCTTTCGTTAATGTTGGGTATTTATTGTCATCGTGGTGCGTGTGTCCATGTGCGCTTCGTGGCGTAGTGGTTAGCGCCGCGCGTTCGGAAGCGAGGGGTCCCTGGTTCGATTCCGCGCTACGGACACAACTCTCGGATTTTTTTTTTTTTTTAGGGGCGAAGCTCCTTATAGCGGCACCCGTTCGTCCCCGTCGTAGTAGGTAGCCACGTCTAGTTTTGTAGCGTTACCTACACTGGCCTAGCCAAGCCCGTTTCGCGCGGCACATCAAGAGCCGTGCTGCGCATGCGCAAGGATCAGTGATGTCACACGGCTTGCGCACCGGAGCCACCGGAGCCGGCACCTCTCGCGCACTCCGCCGCCGCCGCGCGCGACTCACCGCCGCCGGTCTGCGCATTCCAGAGGAGTGTCGTCGTAGCCGTGGTAGACGCACTGGCGCCGGCGCGCGCTCGCTGTGCAGTCGCCGTCTGACAATGCGCTGGAGCAGCTGCGCTTCTGACTGGCGTTTGCCAGTGTGGTATATCCATGGAGAAGGAGAGCGCAAATGCTGCTCAACAGCGCAGAAGAACGGAGAAGCTTGACTCATCGGATCCCGAAGCAGTTTCCTGGCAATTAGCGGTTGAGCGTAGGAGACAACCAGGAAAGCTAAGAATAATCAGCTGAACCTTTGCTAACGCTACGTATATCCTGGCATAGCCGAGCTAAGCCACTGCAACTTTTTATGAATTGCTCAATAGATGGCGTTGTGTGTCCGTATATGTATGTATACCCATATATACATATATAGGTATACGTATAGTATAACCGGAAGCCGACTTCCGCTTCCGGTTCCACTTCCGGTTCCGCTTCCGTTTCCACTTTCGGTTCCGCTTCCGGTTCCGGAAGCTTCCGGAGAACGCTTCCGGCGTTTTATGAAAAAAAAATTCCGAAAGTTGTGTCCGTAGCGCGGAATCGAACCAGGGACCCCTCGCTTCCGAACGCGCGGCGCTAACCACTACGCCACGAAGCGCACGTAGACACACGCACCACGATGGCAATAAATACCCAACATTAACGAAAGGCCGCGTTTCTAGCGCGTTTCTAACGCGTTTGTGCTAGCGCGTTACGGCCCGTCTAAGAAGATGGTGTAAGACGCTGTGGCCTCTCCGCCTTATCTTCAATGCGTTTCGAACGCGCTGCCCAAGGCGGTGGCAAGTCAAGTTCAAGTCGAGGAGCGTTTATGAATACGGGGGGTATACTCTCTCAGCAGTCATGTGATGGCGTCGGCATACGCGGTGCACGTTCCGGCATGTTTAAATGGCTGCGTAAGACGCTGTGGCCGCTCCCCCTTACTAGAGAGTACTGCACGTTTCTAATGCGTTTGTGCTAGCGTCCCCTTAAGTGGGAAATCCGATGGTTCCCTCCGGAGCTTCGCCCACTCATCATCATTCACCCCGTGGATATGCTGTGATTTTTTTTTTTCATAAAAGTAGACGCGGCTACCTACTACTACTACATACTACAGAGGAGGGACAGAACCACACCCTAAGGAGCTTCGCCCCTAAAAGAAAAGCTTCAACATTGGAATATCTAACTCGTATTTGTTCCTTCTGATGCAATTTATCTAATATAGTTTTTATCCTGCGCCACAAGCTACAACTTATCCATCTGAGAGGCAAAATGCGTAGCTGACTGCGTTACCGTGGTCCTTGTTTCTACGGAAGTAAAATTAAAGGAAAGAAATAAAGAACTGTAGACTTTACTTACAAGGTGCTTCAATCAACCAGTTCAGGTCTTTTTCGGTGCCTAAAAAGTGTAAGGTAAAATATATTATGGGACGAGATGAACAATGTATGGTTCGAATATAATTCATGTTGTTCTCACAACCTTGTCAGTTTCTGTCACATTATATTCAAGCAAAGAAATTTTTATGGAAATATGCAAACCGGGTGAAAATGAACATTGAAAGATGGTTGTTAGGAAGTACTCGTCAAACAATTTATTGGGACTCGTTATTACGATAATCCAGCGCTTGCTCTGCCGTCACAACCACAGTTGTCAGTTGCTCGGTTCATAGACCGGAGTCACACCTCTATAGTCTGTTTACATCAAGAAAACTATATCTTGGACAAGTCGCTTTCGTCCCGGTTAGATACATAAATCCTGTGTTGATATAGTATAAACGTGAGAGATATTATTTTGGCCTCTGTTGATTTCCGAGCAACCTGAAAAATTTTACGGCCACCCTTCCTTTTTGTATTTCGATAAATATATTTCAATGTAGTTTTCGTTTTTTTGCAGCCTTTTTGAAATGCTTTTTGCAGTAACAATTATTAACCTTTTGGTGTTAAATACAGGACAAGTTGGAGGTGTAATTGGTTACAGAATACCTTTCGTCATGTTCACTACACCAGGAAGCGTGACTTCCCTGAAACGCGAACCACGAGGTGAATACCTTTGGTAATTTTAGCGTACACTGAAAAATAAAGCAAGGCTGAGTTGTGGAAGCTTGTAAAATCACAACATTCCAACGAAGCAGCTTTCTCAGAGGAAAGAAAGCGCACATTTTGCGCGCTCCTTGTTGAAACCTCAAAGAGTTCCTCGATGAAAGATATGCTTCCCATTCTACTTTGCAGGCTTCACGCGCCCTCCGTGTTGTCTATATTTGCGCCGAGCTGTGCCTATTCACCGCGAGATCATACAGGTGGCTGCACCATCGCCGCGTCAGTCTGGATAGGCGGTCGACGGAACTCATAATAAAGTACACAGAGGCGTTCCGTTGTGAAATATTTGGCCCAATTTTCTTGTAATGAAATGCGCTTACCATATTGAACTAATCCTAAATTTCCCTCCAATGTCTCATTTTTTACACGAAATTTGCAGAACGTGTCTATTTACTTGAAAGAAGCACAAACGGTCATTCAACGGTAGACTGGAACTCAGCCAGACAGCCTCTGCTCGGGCAATTTCTTGGGGCGTTTTGTCTAAGTTGAGTGTGAGTATCACCCACTTTTTGTAGACTTGCACAAGGTATTAATTACCGCATTCTCTGCGAACATTGTACTGATTCAGAGAAGTTTATATTCCTGTAAAAGAGTAAATTAGCTCATTAACGCGCACTGCATCAAGATTAGTACGCATACATCTTTCTTTTTTTTTTCGCTGTGAAATGCAACCACATAATGAGTTCAACAAATCAGTCTAGGCCACTGTGAGTGACACTACGATAATAGAACCACCAGCTTGCTTTACTGGATAATATTCTTATCAACATTGCCCGTTTTGTCCCGTTCTGTCCCGACGTGGGAGCGGCCCGCTGCGCGCTAGCACGCGCCCTAAAGGACACTAATAAAGTTATTCATCCATCCATCCATCCATTGCCCGTTTTGGCATGCACAGCAGCGATGTGAAAACTTGTAATCATTTGAGAACCTAGAATAATTACGTTGTTTGATTTCCACTAATAATGGCCACTGTTTTGCGTAATGCTAAGAACGCTACAATAAAGAGGAAAATGTAATTATAATATGCGCCTTTTAACTCAGTGTTACGATGTCCAGCATCTAGACACTGTCATGTCTCACATGATCTTAATATAATACCCTATTTTAATTTTAATTTTCTAGCAAATAATGAGAGTACAAAGCCGAACACTTTAATTGCGAGGCAAAATGAAGTCACCGTCGGAACCACATGTTAACAGAGCACCTCTGGTCGCGTACTCGTGAAACAACCGGCATGCTGTTACTATAAACTCAGCTATCGTCTATGGCTGTGATATGATATGGCAAATAAGTTCTGCGGAAGTGCGCAAAGAGGAAGCTTCATGAAAGGAAAAATTGTTATCCATCTGAATGGAGCACGTTTATACAAAGGAAACCCGTAGGGGTTTTTAAAAAGTAAAGCTTTGCAGTTAATGAAAATTCGTCCTGTCCAAGTATTCGATCCCGGGACCAACGCCATTCTGGGGCGGTTTCCGAAAAACTAATTATAATTTTCATTATACGACATGAATATATACTTACGACAGATTCTTTTTTCTACTACTGAGCGATGTTCACGCAACCCCGTTCAGGTTCTTGGTATCGCAGGGATTGCGGAGTGTTCAACAAATAATGATAAGTACCAACCCCATCGATTCCGCTCTTCGGCGCTCCGCGGCGCCTGGTTGTCCGCATTGTAAGAAAATTGTTCTAAAATGTACAGTAAAGACGCGTGGATTGCGCCACTCTCGGAAATTGCATAATTTTTAATGGTGCCCCAAGACTGTTTACCATTCGTACAGCATGTTTCGCTTATTTTTAACGCACTTTTCTGTTACCAAGTTCCATTCTGATAGGCTTCATGTAGCAGCTACTTGGTGTTCAAAAATACGTGGAGGCGCAATACAATATAAACATTTTTTTCGATTTCTCACGCTGTCTTTAAAGGACAAATGCAACAAAATTTTACTTTGGATAAATTGACTATAAATGCATAGCATGTACTAATAAAGTATTCTTGGAACGGCCGCAGGGCCGGAAATTTTCTTATTAGCAGGCTAAAAATCGGTAGCGATGCGGATATAGCGAAAGCCCCAGAACTGTACACGATATCATTTGCGCCCAGGCGGCCGAGCGCATCGCTCGCTCAAACATTTGCAAGTTGGTGGGTGCTTCTCGCCGTGCTATTTGACTGCGCACATGATTTTAGCCGTTGCGAGAATGTCGTAAGGTTGCGTGGCCGTCGGGTGCTCGAACCCGTTTTCGAACACAACTGATGACAGTGCCGTACACAAAGCTGCGCAGAGGAAGGCCGAACACATCTTTTCTGTCCCAGCTTTCAGGGAGCAAGCGTGCACCGCACCGCAGCAGGAAAAAGAGCGAAACGGGCGAAAATTTAACGTTGGTCGGATTCCGAGTTCGACTACCCCAAAGGTGGGAATCGAATCCACCATTTTTGGTGTTAATTATGGTAAAGTTAAGTAACGAACAGGTAATTAGGCTAGAGTTAAATAAGCCACTAGAACCCACGAGCTTGCGTTTTGCGCACCTTGCGACGAACATTGTAGGTTGTCGCAATGCGTGCAAAAGTTTCGGTCATGTAGGTGCTCAACGAGTGAAAGAGCATAGGCATCGCGCTGTGGTCGCAATGCTTTCACATTCATCCACGTACGGATAACCAAGTGCTGCTGAATTTTAAATTTATTTTGCTGTGTTCCGGAAGAGAATCATTGCACTCTTCCCCTTTACGACCTGGACAAACACCGCCCAATGTCGCACAGTTTTTATGTGGCAATGCAGTGGAGCACTTTCTCCCATTCCTTAGCAGTATGGTAAATGAACGAGGTGAGAAAGGAAAAAATAAAAAAATTGCGGCTGAAGCTAAACCTGTTCGGATGCTTCTTTTCGAAATTTCAACTGACACCTTCATAGATCGGTCTGCCAACAATAGTTTTTAAATGGCCGACAGACATTTTTGCTATCCATGGCTATTCTCTAAGCAACTATGTCAACTTTTGTTACTGCTCATTATAAGTGCGGTAGCTTTAGATCGCTCGACAACTATCATCAATCAGCGCGTATTGCAGTCTGCAGCTGTCTTATTATCCCACAATTTACTTAGCTAGCTTTGATTTTTACTCGTTCCCTCAATTGTTATAAATGTAGAAGGTCGCTAAAAGCGCATAACACGTTTAAGTGATCGACAAAAAGACGTGACGAAACGAATGAGTGTGCTTCTAAGCGATGTCTTAAAAAAAGCACTGAATACGCACCTGGTCCTGACTGCGGCTTTTTCTAGGTTTGCAAGTACCGAATGCTAGATCACTGTAAGCAGTCTTTACATATTTCCTCTGCGACAGCGTTTAATGGTAGCATACGATTTTCTCGCTATGGAAATCGTCGAAATTTAATACTCAATCTTCAATCCGGTACGAAGATGTTTGACTTGGTCTTCGGTCGCTCTTCTGTCGTATTTGCCGTCCGCTCAAGTTGTCCCTCAGCCATGAAGGACATTTTATTCGTGTCGTCTTCCTCATCATACCATATTCGTCGGCAGCGGCATTCCTATCACACTGTCGCCATGGCAGTTGTCATGTTGTTTTTCGAACAGCTATCGGTGTTATCAGCGGACTTAAAAGACAACCGTCCATTAAGTAGATTCATTTCTAGGAAACTTTTAGTGGGCACTTACATGGGTACGTCGAAAATGATTCTATAACGCCACGACTAGAAGATCTAAAGTGTAGCGTTGCGAATCTAGTATAAACATTTCCTTGCCTGCTCACGCTCCATCCCTAAGAACGAATGGATACACTGACCACGCTTTGGCTTAACAATAACATAACACCAGCACGAAATGGGCAGTGCTAATGTCAGTCTTGCAACGTTCATTTAAAGAAAAAGTTATCTACTTTTTTAAGTGTACGTGCGGCGGTTAACATATGAACAGTGACATGATTGTATAACACGTTTTTTTCCTTATTATCGCGCACGGCACTCATTGGCCAGGGAAATCTTGATAATGTGCGTTAGATCAAAACATAAAACTTCAGCGCTATCACTGGTGTTCTTGGAGCATTCTTGTTCATAAGCAATACCTGGCGTAACACTAAACAGCTGTCTGGGCTTCTAGCACAAATTTCAGTTGTAAGTCTGTGTTATTTTCCTCTATATTATATTTCCTGCTTTAAAATATTTAAACTGCTATCTTATTGATGGAAAGCAAGAAGAAATAAAACACTTCCGTGTTGTTTTCAAGATCGTTACAGCTCTACGCGGCTTAATAAAGCGCATAAACGGATATTTTGCCATTAGGGCAATTAGGGCCATTAGGGCGGTATTATTGCTAAACGAAAATTTAAGTTCACCACATTTCTTCCTGCGTCAAAAAGATGAAATACACACCGTGGTAGCGTAGTGGCTTTCGCGTTGCGCTGGTGAGCGCGAGAATGCAGTATCAAATCCCAGCCACAGCGGCGAATTTTTAATGGGACATGCCGCGGTGGCTCAGTCAGATAAGGCGTTTCGCTGCTGAGCACGAGATCGCGGGATCGAATCCCAGCCACAGCGGCCGCATTTAGATGGAGGCGAAATGCAAGAAAGCCCGTGTGCTTGCGTTGTAGTGCACGTTAGAGAACCCCAGGTGGTCAAAATTAATCCGGAGCCCTACACTACGGCGTGCCTCATAATCAGAACTGGTTTTGGCACGTAAAACCCCAGAAAGAAGAAGCAATTTTCAATGGGGGTGAAATGCAAAAGTGACAGCGCACCATGCATAGAGTGAAGATTAAAGAACCGAAGGTGGTCGAAATTATTTCAGGTTTCCCCCGCTCCGAAATGCCTCATTATCATATCTGCATTTTGGCACGTAAAACCAACGACCTCCTTTAGCACGAGAAAAATATGGCTGTAGAACAGATTTCGAATTTCGAATTCTTTAGTATGCTTTGAGAAGATTATTTTTTTAATGCACTCTGTGGTTGAATTATTGCCAGAGAGGTCACATATGTTGACATCATGTATCTCATGTTTAGTATGCTTCGAAAGCACCTATCTAGCCGCTTCAGAAATGTGCCTAGTGTAAATAACTGTGAAAATCAATGAAATGATTGAACCTAATTCAGGGCAAAACAGAGTGACAGTGAAAGCTAATTCACTCAGCCGTCAACCTTACATGTCACTTTACTAAAAATTATCCAATTTCTGCAAATCTGCAGCGTGTGTTCAATCATAGCTGTTTGAAGCTGTACGCAATGCACTTAAAATGTAGATATTTTGCTATGCCCTGTCGCTTTTTATGCATCATGTTGGTGGACGCAATTATAAGGCCCATCTATCTGTCGTTTATAACGCCTATTGTCGTTCGCCTAAGCCTTCAATTTTCCTTCAGCCTTCCGCTGATGCCCTGTCGCACCACACTTAATCGAATCTACGGGGAGAAGCTGCCTGAACACCTTGTCCAACCATAGCCAGCGCGCATTTCAATAGATATGGTGGCGCATGACACGATTGCTATCCTTGCTGTAGTGTTATTACCTCACATGACGCGCAGTAGGTTTTCCTGCTGGAGATATTCTGGTTCGCGGAGATTAGAAAATTGATGGGGCTAAAATGTGCCTATAGATAACGTTACCAAGGCAATACTTCAGGGATGTATACAGATACTAACGTAGTGATCAAGTAATGACCCAGAGGCCGGTACTGACATGCATGAAATTTTGCTTCGTTTGTTCAGTATACTGCTGATATGGTTTGGGAACAGTTCCACTATAGACATTTCCACAACAGCAACTGTTAAAGAAGCGACGAATCATTATTGGAAACTCCTCAAAATAGGTAGCTAGCGTGTGCTATTGCACAAAGTCCGCAGTTTTTTTTTTTTTTTATTGAGAACCCAACAGTTCATATAAGGTGTAACATGTTCAATCAAACTTAACCGCCGACAGCTCTTCAAAGAAAAGCCCACTTTCGACGAAGCACTTGTAGCGTTGTAGAATAGAAAGCAAGAGCTGGTTATTTTTATTTGTACGTGAGACGAAGGATGTCGAGGGAGAAATCAGTGCTGTTCAAACAAATACATGAGCAAATATACCACTGAAGCAGCTTATAAGGCCCATATCTGTACATCTCAAACTGCATTACGTGCATTGAATAATAAAAATGAGTGCAGTTTGCTCAAAGCAACCATTTTCAGTAATGTGTGGCCGGCGAATGTGCACACTATGCTTTGTGCAACAGATCTTAGTAGCACTCTGTACAACAGAGCACTCACAATTTCTCGATATCAGGTTCACCACGCTGGAATGCTTCTTTAAAAAAAAGCGTGGTAGGTGTTGTTTCTAACGCAAGCTAGGCTAGTAACCCATGGCTTGCACACTCTGCCACTATGGTACTAAATTGGGCAAGGCATCTTCATTAAATCTTTTTCAACACGGCTTTGTCACTCAAGAATGAAGACTGGTTTGCATGCACCATATTTTATAGCAAGCAGTTCCTGTGATCTTGCGCATTCGGTTTCTTCAAATCACATTTGCAAAGCTATTTATTACTTTCGTATACACTGATTTGAAACGCAAAAGGACCCATTATCTCCATTTATTTTCAGATGGTTTATTTATTGCATTGTTTGGTGAACTGACACCATAGTAACCAATTCTGTTGTACATTCTTTTGCTGATGTTTAGCCGCGCAGACTCCTTCGGAAATAAAAAAGGTAGTGTTATGTATTTTCCAACAGCAAACTGGTGAGAACTTTAGTTCTCAGAAGGCATATAGTGTCAGAGTGCCAATTGAAACGGCGTTTATTCATTGTGGCGCGAATAGGCATACAGAGTGCACGAAATTTGACGAACACCCTTTTATATAGGTGTGCTTTATAACCACAGCAAAATCCTTATACATTGCTTACATATCACACTGATATTGGAATATTTGTCACACCGAATGTATTTTATGCGTGTCATTAGAAAAATAATGAAGGAAAACTTACCATCTTCAACATTTGCTGACGAAGCGCTCCAAGCTAGTCCCAGGATGCAGAGATACGCAATCATTTCTGTATGAAACTTCATTCTGGGAGTTTCGTACAGCATAGAATGTCCTCAACATTTGTCATGCCATGGGTTACTTATATACATTCCAACACGGCGTCTTCCTAAGGGGTTCGAAAATGTCAGCACTTGCTATTTGGTAAACGTTGAGCACATTGGCCGTTCAAAATAAAAAAATAGAATAAAAGAAAGGGCAATAACAACAAATGCGCACAGAGCAGCATTAAAGAATTCCATGGAATCCTTCTCACTAGGACTGATGACTTTAATGCGATTGGCATCGATGATTACGACACGGCAAGGCGACGATGGAATGGCGTCAATTGGATGATGAATCTGGAAGGACGTTGATGTAACGATGGCGACGGCATCACGAAGGCGGTATGACAACGACTGCATGACGACAACTGTGAGACAATGGCGCAATGACGATACTGAAAATTACGATAGTATACCGATGACAGCGTGAGGATGGCAGCATGTGGACAATGGTATGACGATGATGGTTTGACAACGACGGCATGAGAAGAATTGTAAAACGAATCTGAAATGACGACTATGATGGCATCACGATGAAGGAATGACAACGAGTCCACGAAGACGACTGTATTACGAGGAAGGCGCAACAGCGGCGTCACAATCACGATTGAACGGCAGATTAATAACAATGGTATGGCGAAGAAGGAATCACGTCGATGGAGCGACGAAGGTGGTAGAACGACGACGCCTAAACAGCAATGGGATGATGTTTATAAAATGTTATTGATGGCCCGACGACAGCGTGATAAGGCTTGCATAACCGTTGGACAAATAAAGTTATAATATAATAAATAATAAATAAACAATAAAGTCTGTCTGTCTGTCTGTCTGTCTGTCTATTTATCTATCTATCTATCTATCTATCTATCTATCTATCTATCTATCTATCTATCTATCTATCTATCTATCTATCTATCTATCTATCTAACTATGCCTCGAACCGTTTTCATGCTAACCTAGGCTGCTGGGCTGAGAGAACAGGGTTGGAAACCAACCGTTGTACCAACTTGGGTCAATGGCCATCTTGCACTGTGTGCCTATGTGTCGCTTTTCAGTGAAGCTTTCTGACGCCCACAAAAGTTATTGGGGTCGCGGGATTGGGTATATGGCATGGGTACGTGCCGCTGTTCAATTAATCTCTTTCACGCTTACTTGTAGCATTGTATGTGTGCCACTCTTTCTGTGCAGCTCTTCAGTAAACCCTATTTATACCAACTTGGGTGGGGGATACTTTCAGATCAAGCGCAAATAAGTACACATACACACGAAGACACGACAGACGTGGACGAGCGCTTGGTGCGTATGTGTATTTATTTGCGCTTTTTCTGGAAGTAACCATGTTAGACCTACTAGCCCAACAGGCGGTCCGTTTGGGTGAGGGAGTGTGTGCCAGTAGGTGCGTCTCCCTTTTGAACGTCTGTCTCCCTCATGAGACTTGTTTGTAAGCTATCATTTTCCAAATTCTAAGGAATAACTTCGTCAGGAATATAAGGCAAAATGTGAACAAGTTTAGTGGTAGAAGAAGTATTTAGTGGCCTATAGAATACTTTTTTGCACGCAGGACACCAATGCCGGCTACGACGCTGGACACCGACACCGGATTTTCTGCGACACGGGGTCAATAACGCTATCGCGTTAAAAACATCACCAGTGCAGTGGCAAAGTATGCGGCTGCACCAGCCGATTCTGCGATGAGAGATTTCGACGAGCCGAATGCACCATTACAACACCTTTAAATTTATCTCGCGCTGTGCAGAATCAAATCCTCTTCACAAGGGTTCCTCACGGAAAGCAGCCCGACGCTTCAGCAAAGTGCGTCACAAATGAACGTGGTGTGTATCGCTTTTAGGTTACGTATTTCAAACCAACCCTTTAACAAACTGCACCCTGAACGTACTAGGGATGCGCTTCTCTTCGATCAAGCTCTCGAAAACTTGGGTCACTGAGTATGGGCATGTGTGTGGATGGCTAGAGAGCGTACAACTCATAGCGTTCGCACGCAAATTATCGCCGGGTACCTAGGAGGCCATATGCAGAATTATCGTGAGGGCTTCTGAGCTGCGCCGCTTGTTCAGAAAGAAGCGCTAAAGAGGAACCTAGCTCTGGCGTAATGACTTTCTTTGGGCATGTACCGGCGCTCTGTGCATTTCAGTGGCCACGCGCAGGATTCGCGGCGGCGCACCAGTATGGCGCAAAATGTTCATAGAAAAGCGCGAGAGTCCAGCTGCAGTACACGCCTCATACACAAGGCGTTTTGACGGAGACAAGAGGTTGTTTGCTGTATTCCTTCAATGTCAGTAGCATTGCCCTCAACAGCCACCGTGGAGTGATTCTGCCTAATGTTTTGTTTAGAGAAAAGGATGACTGTTGCTTTCTGCAAATTGCTTCTTTTGGCAACATATACCCTTACATTGTGGCTGAAAATAATTTGCTCAGATAGTTTGAATGAAATAACTTTCATTTGGGAAGAAATAATGCAGCATCTAGATACAAAAACTTCCTACTGGATTAGATTTTTAAATGCGAAGCATTTCTTGGCGAACATTTGCCACTCTGAGAGTATCCATGTATCAGTCTATCCATCTATCTATCTAGCTGCCTGCGTCCTGTTGGCATAGTATAAGAGTGTATGAAGAACAGTTATGATAGGTCATGACATGCGTGTCGTGTAAGTCATGAAAGCCGCCAACGTCTTCGTGCTGTCATGGTCGTTTCGTTAATTTGGTATGTACCAAAACTGTCATAGTATAAGAGTGCATGACGAACATAAATGATGGGTCATGAGATGAATGTCGTGGCATGCGTGTCATATAGGTCATGAAAGAGCGGCCTACGTCTTGGTGCTCTCAGGGTAGGCTCGTTAACTTGGTAGGTAGCAAAATTGCCATAGTATGGCAAGAGTGCATGACGAACATAAATTATTGTTCTTGACATGAATATCGTGGCATGTGTGTCATGTAGGTCATAAAACAACCGCCTACGTTTTGGTGCTCTAATGGTCGTTTCGTTACCTTGGTAGGTACCAAATTGGCGTAGCTAGTACTCGTATGCCAACAGTTTATGACGAACATCCATTACAGGGCATGACATGAATGTCATGACATGCGTGCCAGTAAGTCGTGAAACAGCCGCCTACATCTTGGTGCTTTCATGGTCATTTCATTATTGTGGTAGGATCCCCACACACTACTTCGCATGACATTGATTCCCACAGGGTGGGGGGTCTGCCGGCTTTTTTTCCCCTTGTTATCTTCTCATCGCCTGGTGCAATTCTCTGTCCAATTTATTTGCTGTTGCCCTGCAAATAACGGACTCACAATCAGTGTTTCAGAAACACAAACGTTGCGATCAGCAGCTATCAGCTGGAAAACGGGCCAGTTTATTTATTTGTTCGTTTGTCATGCTGTGAGGCACGGCTTCACGGAACCTAATAAAGGATTATCTCAACAATTCTTATAAACTTCAAATAACAATAATTGCTTTCGAATATAATTTTTGAGGGGCTATGGCACAGCTGATTTGCCGAAGTGATAGACAAAATTAGATTGTGAGAGTTTTTTGCACGTCAAAAATGTCCAAAATGAGCAATAATATTCCGGTCGTGGCGTTGTATGCACATTTGCGTAGATCGTGGAGCGTGCATGCGATGTAGTGAGAACTCGAGCTTTGTTTTAAGGCCAGACGCTCATAAACATCATTGTGTTTCCATTCCTTGAGGGTGATTGAGGTTCCATTCATTGACGGAGAGTGAGAAAATAATTATTAGCATACCGTAATCAATTATCAGGACAGGAACCGAATGTACGCAACCATCGCTGAACCGTCAAATACTGATTTACTGGTAGAAAGTGCAGAGCCGTATTTCCCGTTTCTCTCCGCATCCCTAAACGTTATTTTTATCAATGCATTTGCTCCTTCTGTTCGCGCAAACTCGCGCGAGATGATGAGCATGGCTTGATGAATGACCAGCTTGATGAGCATGGTCATTCGGAGAGCACGAATGTGTGGCATGTGAGCTGCATGCTCTTTCAGACTATGTGGTTACGTCTTGACGTTGTCCAAGAATTTCCATTTGTCTAGGTGGAGCTCAATTCCTCTCAGTTTCTTTCGTCTTCCGGTCAGTTCCTTTCAAGATCGCGTTCAAGTCTCGTTCAGTTCAAGTACGGAGGACTTGGGTGTTCATTAATACTAATCGCAATCAGAATCAGATGGTTGCTGAAACCTGGTAATTGTTTGTTTGATTCAGTAAAATGGTGTTACTTAAAATATATTTAGTCAAAAAGACTCTTGTAACTGCTCTTGCTAATATAAATAGGATTCACATAATTGGAATCACCGACGAGTCGTGCTTTCTTCAAACCATACATTTAAGGTATCAGTAGCTAACGATAAAGGTACAATGCATTCCATGATACCAAAAGAGTTTCCGATGTTCCAGATCAGGTTATTTTTACAAAAATTACGGGAAAACTCAAGCTCACGCTATTTCCTGAGCATACTTTCTACATAAGAAATAAAGCTCATACTCACAAACAAGTAATGTGGTAGAACTGCTCGCATTAACAGATTTCAGCTAGTTAGGACGCCTTACATGCATTAGCGATGGTAGCTGGCCACAGAAAAGAAAAAATCACTCGCGGCCGACAGCCGAAATTCAGCCTCGGCTTACATTAGCGAACTAACCACTTGGAGCTTTTACGATATTCAAATTGACTTCCGAAGAGGCGATACGCCTACTATTAGTGTCCACAAGTATTCAGAACCAGCTATAGTATAGGCAGCTATTCATGAAATGAAACACAGTGCATTCATAATTTTCAGCTTTTGAAATATGTGCGTAACTAAAAGTAAAAGATTCTAAAGCGCATCTTGTTATTGGATGAACATGCTAACAAGCAACACGGCAACGTGTCTCTATCAAGCACGGAGCTGATATCAGGAATTTATGTGAATATTTCTCAGAGGATCAGTTGGTAAATATGAAAATATTTCCACCTTTACTTCAAAAGACGTCAGCTCAGTCGACAGCACTTGATATGACTCACGTTTTACAAAGTGTCGACAGCTGGGAACAGACACGGGAGGGCTAGAAATGGGAGGATTTGGGCGCGGAACCGGCACTGCGGAAGCGATGCCCTTCACGTGATTATTACTGCCTTTGCAGGTCAGTGGAATGCTGTCTACACAAAGTTCCGGAGGCAACTGCAAATCTGCTGCCCTTTTTCGCAAGGACGGACCGGAAAAACCCACCGCCACGATCTTCGACGCTGATCAATCGATATGCACTGCCGCCGGTTGCGGCGAATGTGCAACACCAGCTTACTAACACTGGTTGGACTACGACCTTATCGACTGGCTACAAAAGCCGGGGACAGTCACTGGCACAGTGGGGCGTGGAACCGGCACTGCGGAAGCGATGCCCTTCACGTGGTTATTACTGCTTTTGCAGGTTGGTTATTTCAACTTTTCATCTCGCTCTTTCCTTTATGTCTTGCCGGTTCCACGCCCAATACCGTTTGAATGCGTGTTGTCGAATTCTAGACCTGAAAGAATGTCACGTCCTCCCTAGAGTTTTCGCTTACTTCGACGTTTCTCATTTTATTTTTTGTTGCTTTTCGTGAGGGGTGACGTCCAACTAAATCCGGTACTCTTGTTTGAGGCGTCACTTACTCAGCTTCTGGAAGGCCAAAGAGTAATTGCGGTGAAGCTTACAGCTATCGAGGAATCACTGACACAGCAGATGCTTACCATAAGTGACCTCGGTTCCCGAATCCAGTCTTTATAATCAAAGTTTCAATGCCTTGATTATTTAACGCCGAAGTCCGAGAGTGCAAAAATGAAAATGAACGACAACAACAGGTACTGCAGTCACTTCTGTAAAAAAAAAAAAGACCACCTCGAGAACCGCAGCCGACGCTGCAATCTACTCTTTTACGGAATGGACGACAAGATGGTTCACGAGTCTAGCGAAGAATCCGGAGGTCATGATCCGCAATGTTTGTCAAAGTAAACTGGGAATACAGTCTGTTTCTATCGAAAGGGCTCATAGAATTGGAAAGTTTCATCCAGAAAAATGCCGTCCTTTGACTGCTAATTTCACCCTGTTTAAAG
Source organism: Dermacentor silvarum (assembly GCF_013339745.2). Taxonomy (NCBI): domain Eukaryota; kingdom Metazoa; phylum Arthropoda; class Arachnida; order Ixodida; family Ixodidae; genus Dermacentor; species Dermacentor silvarum. Next base: position 138,823,914 of record NC_051162.1, read on the forward strand.
AAAATCAACAGATTCTGAGCAACGCTAAAAAGCTGAAAGGAAGGAACATCAGCGTTTCGGAGGACTTTTCCAAAACAGTAAGGATGAAACGCAAATTTATGGGAGTACTCCAAGTTCCGAAAGGAAGAAGGCGATAAAGTGAGCCTTCGATATGATACTCTGATCATGAATGGGCAGAAGTGTATGTATGACGATGGCCTGAAACAAGTAGTACCACTGACCTAACCATCCCAAGTAAACGATGCATGACTTTGCTTTCTTCTGGTCAACTGCGTAAGTATTAAAAATAAGGCAGATGATTTGAATTCTTTGATTGAAACAGTAAAGCGAACTGTTATCTTGGGGACTGAGTCGTGGTTAGAGAATGACATTGCTGACAATGAAGTATTTTCTGACGGTTTCACCGCCTATAGAAATGACAGAAATTATAACGGTGGAGGTGTGTTCATTTTAGCAGATAGCAGTCTTTCGTCAAGCACGGTCAACGTTGAAGCAGGTGCTTGTGAGGCAGTGTTCTGCAGGCTGATACTACCTAATAACAAAGTGTTGCTTGTGGGCCGTTTTTACCGGCCACCGGGCTCCTCCGTGAGCACACTGTTACAGATTACGAAAGTACTTCAAACGCTGCAGACAGACACGTTAGTAATCGGTGCTGACATTAACTTACCTTCCCTTGACTGGAACCAAGAGCCTAATATTGTCACCACAGCGGATAGCTGTAGTCAAGAAAATAAAAACTTAATCGACCTTTTTGCGCTTCGCCAAATGGTTTTGAAACCAACACATGGAGAAATTATTTTAGATTTAATATTGACAAATCAACCTGAACTCGTTTTCTCCAGTGTTGTCGTACCTGGTATAAGCGATCACAGCGCCGTGGTGTGCGAGATACATATTAGTTACGTAAAAATAGTAACAGGTCATTATAGGCGGGTTTTCAACTTTGAGAAGGCTAATGTGGCTGAGATTAACGGGGTCTTAGATTCCTATCTAATAGTTTTTGAAACACAAGCTGAGACTGAAAGTGTAGCTCATCTGTGGACATTACTTAAACAAAAATGGTGGAACTAAAGCATCAGTTTGTTCCTTCCTGTGTGTTAACCCCAAGACGCGCTAAAAGAAAGCCCTGGTTTACAAAACTGTTGTACAGACTAACACAGAAAAGGCAGAGATGCTATAGCAATTTTCGAGAGGTACCTACAGAAGAGAATAAAAGAAAATCGCAGGACATAATATGTGAAGTGAAAGTTGCTACTCGTAATGCAAAGGATTGTTATTCCGGCTCTATGAAATTTAGATTAAACCAAGTTCCCGAAGAATTTTGGAAGCATGTTAAAAGAAATGGTAAGGACAAGGTAGCTGTTCCGTCGTTGGTCGTTGGCGGTAACACGGTACATGACGACATTATCAAGGCCGAAAACTTTAATCAATACTTTAGCTCTGTCTTCCCCCAGTGGTCAGAACCGATGGGAAGACACAGGACCCTCCAAGAGAAATAGGCGATATGGATAACATTAACTTTTCCGCACGTGGTATTGAGGTGTTGTTGGTGGGATTAAATGCGTCAAAAGTTTGCGGCCCTTACGGCTTGCCAAACAGACTTCTCCAACTCTGTGCAACATCAGTCGCGCCATATTTAAAGATAATTTATGACAAATCTCTAGAACTGTCCTGCCTTCCGGAAGAGTGGAAAGTTGGGAGCGTTGTGCCGATCTATAAGCCGGGCTCACGCAGTGAAGTAGCGAATTACCGGCCAGTGTCCTTGACATGTGTTTCTTGCAAGATTTAAGAGCATATTTTGTATACTACCGTTGTAGCGCATATTCATGAACATTGTTTGTTTAATCCAGCTCAGCACGGGTTTAGAAAAGGCCTTTCCTGCGTTATACAATTAACAGAATTTACACAGGACATAGCAGAATCCCTCGATCATCGACTCTCAGTAGACTGTGCTTCCTTAGACTTGCAGAAGGCGTTTGACACTGTACCCCATGCTTCCTTATTTGAAAACTTGGAGCTTATAATATACATCCGCAGGTTATTTCTTGGATAAGATCATATCTCACATCACGAAAGCAGTTTGTCATTGTTAACGGGGCTCAATCTCAGATCGCGAGTGTCACGTCCGGTGTACCTCAAGGATCTGTGTTGGGTCCACTGTTATTTCGATTATACATAAATGATATAACTGATGGTATCCAGTCGCAGATGCGTTTATTCGCCGATGATTTCGTGCTCTACAGGGAAGTAAACGGCGTTGATGATGTGGCTGTTCTCCAACAAGGTCGAGACAAAATCAACGAGTGGTGTGTAAAGTGGCATATAAAGTTAAATGAAAAAAAAACTGTGTACATGATATTTACCAGAAAAAAAGTATCCACACATGAGCAGTTGTAATCTGAAACAGCATACCTTTAAAACAATATCACATTACAAATACCTTGGTGTTTATTTTACATCTTCGCCAAGGTGGCAGAGGCACGTTGATTACGTTGCAGCGAAAGCTGGGAAAGTGTTGGGTTTTTTGCGTCGGAATGCCAGAACTTTTCCTGTACCTACTAAAGAATTATTGTACAAAAGCAATGTTGCGCCTCATACTCAGAAGTGGTTTTGGCATGTAAAACCCCACCAAGAAAAACAAAACCAATCTTAGACCACTTCTTGAATATGCCTGCACAGTCTGGGGCCCTCCAGCAAAGCGTGACAATGATAAATTGGAAAGGATCCAAATTTTGGCTGCTTGGTTTGTGTCAGGCAATTACCGCAGGACTATTGGGGCGAAAAGTGTAAAATAAGCACTGAATTGGGAGTATTTGGATAATCGTTGACGTAAGTTGCGATTGAAATTCTTTTATGCTGTTTACCATGGTCGTGTCGGGACTGAAAATACAAAATATTTGCTTGCACCTCACTATGTCTCAGACCGAGTTGGTCATATTGTTACGATGGGGTGCGTTTATTTAAAGATAAATCGATGAAAAAGGCAAAGGGTTGCCGCGCCGACACCGAGCCGCTCCAACGACAAGCGCACTTCGTTCTCCTCTTCTGTCCTTCCGTAGCTTTTGCGTAACATTCCTCCCTTCACAGACGAAGCCCGCTGGGCGAGTAACTGTTACGTCCACTCTGAGTCACGTGGATGACAGCGTTTCAGGCGAGCGACGTGAGCAAGCTGCGTCTTCTTAGACCGGTATCCATTGGACACGAGACGAGCAATCAAGTAGGTTACATCACTGAGGCGATCGGTGATGACGAAAGGCCCGGTGTAACGAGCCAGAAACTTCTGGCACAGGCCGCGCTTACGAAGTGGTGTCCAAAGCCATACAATGTCCCCTTTGTCGTATGACACATTCTTATGTCGTGCATCATAGCGGATCTTGGAGTGGTCCTGGGATGCCAACGTACGGAGCTGAGCTATGCGGCGTGCTTCCTCAGCGCGGCAGAGAGTCTGGGCAAGAGAAGAGTCCGCATGAGGAGTAAAAGGTAGAATGGTGTCAAGGAAGTTGCGGGGTGGTCTAACATAAAGAAGATAGAAAGGGCTGTAGCCTGTAGTTTCATGCTTTGCGGTGTTGTAGGCGTATGTGATAAAAGGCAAGATGTCATCCCAATTTTTGTGCCTGGAATCCACGTACATCGAAAGCATGTTGGTCAAAGTTCTGTTAGTGCGCTCGACGAGACCATTTGTCTGCGGATGATACGGGGTCGCGTGGCGAAAGTGGCAAGCACAGAGACGCAACAGCTCTTCGACTACGTCGGCCACGAACTGGCGACCGCGATCGCTCACAATAACACGAGGGGGTCCATGACGCAGTATAACGGAGGACAGGAGGAAGCTCGAAACATCAAGAGCCGTGGCCGTTGGCATCGCTGCGGTTTCCGCATAACGCGTCAGGTGGTCGACGCAGACTATAATCCAGCGGTTGTCATTGGATGAGCGCGGGAATGGGCCGAGAAGATCAACTCCAACCATTTCGAAAGGAGATGATGGTGGCGCCACCGGGTGAAGGAGTCCGACCGGCGCAGTATTCGGGCGCTTGAATTGCTGGCACTTGTTACAACTGGCCACATACTTTTCTGTATCGCGTCGCATACCAATCCAATAGAATCGACCCTGAATGCGGTGGTATGTTCTGGTGAAACCCAGGTGTCCAGCGGTGGAGTCGTCGTGCATAGCACGGAGTACGTGGTTTCTCAAATTCTTAGGGACCACTAAGAGGAGGCGGGCACCCTCAGCCGCGTAGTTCTTCTTGTAGAGCAGGTCATCTTGGATGACAAAGCCATTGTTACCTGTTGGCTGAGCAGCTGAGGCAAAGAGGCCATCCAGGCTGCGGTCGTTACGCTGCTCTTCCCGGAAGGTGGCCAGATCGGGAAAAAGAACGTCGTCGATGGCGGCCAGAAACTCATCGAAATTGTCGGCGTCACATTCACTTGTCGGTAGAGGGAGCCTCGAAAGACAGTCGGCGTCCGCATGATGCCGGCCACTCTTGAAACGGACTGCAAAGTCAAATTCCTGCAAACGTAGCGCCCATCGAGCAAGGCGGCCAGACGGGTCGCGGAGACCAACCAACCAACATAGTGAATGGTGATCAGTAACGATCGTAAAGCGGCGCCCGTAGAGATATGGCCGGAACTTCTGGACTGCAAAGACGACAGCGAGGCACTCTAGCTCAGTGACGGTGTAATTCTGTTCGGCCTTGCTCAACGAACGGCTGGCGTAGGCAATGGCATGCTCGGCGTCACCAAAACGCTGGACGAGGACGGCGCCGAGGCCGATTCCACTCGCGTCGGTGTGCAATTCTGTTGAGGCAGAGGGGTCAAAATGGCGAAGGATTGGTCCGGAAGAGAGCAGGAACTTCAGTTGACGAAACGAGGAATCGCAATCTGCTGTCCAGGTGAAAGGGTTATCCTTGCGCAGCAATGAAGTCAGAGGGTAGGCAGTATCGGCAAAGTTGGGCACAAAACGTCGGAAGTACGAGCAAAGACCCAAGAAGCTCCTCAGCTCGCGTTGTGACTGCGGTTGTTTAAAGCCGGTAACTGCAGCGACCTTCTGTGGGTCTGGTCGCACCCCCTGCTTGTCCACTAGATGTCCAAGTACTAGCGCCTCTCGTTGGCCAAAGTGACATTTCTTTGAGTTGAGGGTAAGGGCAGCTTGTTCAAGGCACGTCAGAACAACGTCCAGTCGATGGTTGTGCTCTGCAAAGGTGCGGCCAAAAATGACGACGTCGTCAAGATAACATAAACAAATCTCCCATTTCAGGCCGCGCAGTACCGTGTCCATAAACCGTTCAAATGTTGCAGGCGCGTTGCACAAACCAAACGGCATGACGTTGAACTCAAACAAGCCGTCTGGGGTCACAAAAGCGGTTTTCTCTTTGTCAGTTGAATGCATGGGTATCTGCCAGTAGCCCGATCTGAGGTCTACAGATGAAAAGTAGGATGCGGAATGAAGACAGTCGATAACGTCATCGATCCGGGGAAGTGGATACACATCCTTTTTCGTCACAGAATTGAGACGCCGGTAGTCGACACAAAACCTCCAGGACCCATCTTTCTTTTTCACGAGGATGACCGGCGCAGCCCAAGGGCTAGAGGAATCTTGTATGACGCCCTTGGCTAGCATGTCGTCGACCTGTTGAGCGATGATCTTGCGCTCTGACGCGGACACGCGGTAAGGCTTCTGCCTTATGGGATGCGCGGGCCCCGTGTCGATCCTGTGGCGAGCCCGCGTAGTTGGAACGTGAACTTTGTTAGCGTTCTGCGCGAAATCAAACAATGACGCATGCTTTCGAAGGACGCTGACCAGGGCTTGACGCTTCTCTGAGGACAATGACTTGTTGATCATTTTTAGAAACGGCAACGAGTCTTCAGCACCGTGCTCTTGGGATTCATGGGACGTGTCATCAGTTAAAGCGCCTATGCTGAGACTGGTATCCACTTCAAAAGAGGCAAGTCGGATACCGCTGGGTAGCACAACAGACTGGGAGGCTAAATTTGACACCCATAGTGTAGTTGTTCCGCAGGCCACAGAGAGGACGCATCGAGGTACGAGCACACTTTTCTTCACAACCATCGAAGGCACAGGCTCAACAATTGCATCAAATGTATCGGCGTCGACACCGCAAGCAGCAACTCGTACTCTGGATAAGGAACGTGCCGGTAAGACAGTATCTTCAATGACGGCGAGAGTGCGTGAACATGTAGCAGGTTGGTCAGCAAGAGGAGAGAGGAAAAGCTCGCCGGTACCGCAGTCAACAGTGGCACCGCACTGTTGTAGGAAGTCGAGGCCAAGAATTACGTCGTGAGTGGATTTAGCAAGCACTGCGAATTCGGCTTGATACACGTTATCGGAGAAGTAAACGTTCGCGGTGCACACACCAATAGGTCGCAGCAACTCGCCACTCACAGCACGAAATGTATTAGAGGTGTCCCAGCGAAACATCACTTTACGGCCTAGTCGGGTTTTGAAATGTTGGCTGATAACAGAGACACTCGCTCCTGTGTCCACTAAGGCCAAAGTAGTAACATTGTCCACTAAAACACGAATCTTATTATGACACATGGCGACTGGCGGAGGCATAGGGGCATGTAGCTGACGATGACTAGCGACCGCACCTCCATTGGTCGCGCCGCCTAGTTTCCCGGCGGCGGTGACGTGAGACGCCGTCGCGGAGATGGAGACCTGCGCTGGCGTGAAGGCGGCGGCGTCAAGCTCCGCACAGAAGCTGGTGAGTCGCTACGGTAATTCGCCTGGTAGAGCGTCCTGCTATCAGAATCAGAGGACCAACGTGTCTCGTCACCTTGTCGGTTGCCCCGCCGATAAAAAGTACGCGGTCGTTCATAGGACGGTGGTGACGTGCGACGGCGGTGAGGACAAAATCGGGCGACGTGACCGCGAATGCCGCATTGGAAGCAGATGGGGCGTTCACGGGACGCACTGAAATTGTCAGTAGGAGGATAACTGGCACGGCCGTCCCACTCTTGAGGAACTGCAGGCGGTCTGCGTGAGTAACCGTTGTGAAACTGGTAACTGGGATGCGCGTTCGTAGTATGGTTTGACACTCCTGGACGAGGCGCGAAGTTGTAGGCATCTACGGAGGCGGCGGTAATGGACGTCTCACCAAAGTCGCCGGAAGAGAAAGGCTCTCGAACCCGAGCAGTCGAGAGGGAAACCGCCTGGCGTCGGTCAAGCTCTTCGCGCACCACTTGCCGAATCATTGAGGCGAGGTCGGATGGAGCTGGGACCACGTCAACACTGGCGACGTTAGTCACGTTGGCCAGGCGACCGAACTTCGGTGTGATACGCCGAGCTCTGAGCGCTTCAAATGTGCGGCAGTGCAGAACGACGTCCGTTACGGATTCCAGACGGTCTTTTCCTATGAGGAACTGGTACACGTCCTCAGCGATCCCTTTCAGCAGATGGCCAACTTTATCCTCTTCTGACATCTGAGGGTCCAGGGCCTTGCACAACTTAAGCACTTCCTCGATGTACGTAGTGCAAGTTTCGCCGGGGACTTGAGCTCGCTGCATTAGCGTTTGCTCTGCACGCTTCCTTTTAGCTGTCGGATCTCCGAAAGACTTCTTAATTTCGTCTACGAACTTCTCCCAAGTTGTCAAGCTTTCTTCATGGTTTTCAAGCCACACAGACGCTGTTCCCTTGAGGAAGAAGGCGACGTTGTTAAGCTGGGCGGTGGCATTCCAGCCGTTGAACCGACTTGCTCGTTGGTAGAAGCTGAGCCATCCGTCCACGTCTTCTCCGTCTTTTCCAGCGAAGGTGCGTGGCTCGATGTAGGGCTGCCATGGAACGCTGGTAGAAGGTGGCGGATTGTCGCCGTCAGAAGCCATCTCTGGTGGCAGACCGGCAATTCGGCGACTTCGTCGAAGCTCCACGGATTGCGCCTCAGCGGTCGGTTCGTTGTCGTTCTTCGGGGGCGCCGTTGTTTTACCCAGCACCGTCCACCAAAACTGTTACGATGGGGTGCGTTTATTTAAAGATAAATCGATGAAAAAGGCAAAGGGTTGCCGCGCCGACACCGAGCCGCTCCAACGACAAGCGCACTTCGTTCTCCTCTTCTGTCCTTCCGTAGCTTTTGCGTAACAATATGTTCAAGGTACAAGAAATCGCACGCAAGACTGATTTATTTGGATTGTCTTTCTTTTATAGAACAATCCGCGAATGGAACCAATTGCCGTCAAGCATTGCCTCGGTTATGTCTAATGATGTTTTATTTTCTATGTTAGCATAACCGCGTTTAGGTTTGTTCCAATGACATGTGTATTTTTGTGACTGATTGTGATTAGTGGTTATTTTTATTAGTTGTATGTCTGACACTGTATGTATTTTTAAAATCTTTTTTATATACCCTCCCCCACTGTAATGCCTGTTAAGGCGGTGTGGGTGATAAAATAAATAAAAAATAAATAAAAACAGTTAAACCTTTATATTCACATCATGAAATGCAGTTTTTCGGGCCTCACATGGCCCACAAGGGTCCCCAATGCGCAGCTTTGCTTACTGCTTTTGCAACGGGTACTATATGAGAACCATTCTAATAACGCAACTCCCGTCGACTTGATGCCCTAATACCAGCGCAAAAAATGATGGAGTTAAGCTGAATTCCTTGATTGTCCTTTTTCAAAGTGTCTTTCACTGACAGGAGGCCCTGCCCAACACAGGTTACGGGATTGTTCTTATCACTTCAATTTGTGCAGATGCTTTGGAAGTATAAATACCTCTAAGTACATAATTTTAGGGTAATCAAAGTGTTAAGCTCAGTATGACAACAATTGATGACCTTGTGGGTAGGTGCGAACACCGTGTATCTGTCTGCTCACATTTAATAAATTTCCTTTATAAGGAAAGCCAATTCCGAAGGAAGGGAACTGAAAGACGTAGCGGGAGCCGATTCTGATAATGTTATCCTGTTAGAGTGGCAGCGGTGAACGATGTGGTCTTAGATTATTCTTTGCATCATTCTTCTGGTTTAGCCCCACCGCATAGATGTCGGGTACCAATGTCCCACAGCGCAGTGTCGTGTAGAGGGAAAGCACAAAGAACAGCTGCGACCATAGCGCATAGGATTTAGGGTACGAAGAATTTCAGTTCTGACCCTGGTTTCATCACAAATGGCATTGATGGAATTCATTGCAACCCCAACACACGCGTCCTAATAGGGGTGGTTGAATTTATCATGTCCTTGCAGGGAGTGTTAGGCGCGTTGAATGTGAAGCGCTGCGTTGCTATTTTCTGGACACTCAATATACTTCCATTATAACTGCGTCATGAATTTAATCATATTTTTGCGCGTCATGCACACGGTAACTGATCGTGTCCATCACCTCGCGTGGGATCGCGAAGCACTAAAGTCATTCTGGAAATAAGCAGCCTAACGTGGTGATGTCGTGCAAGGAAAGCATCCGGCCTTTTCGAATTGAATGAAATTAGCAATGTTTGGGGACTTCACGCAGTTTCTAGTATGTCTGCTTGCCCTCGGCTGACCCCTTTCACACCAACTTGGGTCTTTGATGGTCCATGGTCCGACAGGTAGCGCATTGAGCTGCAGAGGGAACCGCGGAGAGAAAGGCCTTCGAAACCAACGGTCGGACCAATTTGGGTCACTGAGTATTTGCCACTGTATGTGTCACGCTCCATGAAACTCTTCCGTGGCTTCTTCAGTCACTGGGTAGGTGCCGCTGTTCATTGAACTTCTTAAATGTCAACTTGGGTCGCCGCGTTTGTGCCAATTTGTATAGGCCGCGATTGATTGAGCTTTTTTCGTGGCAACGTGTGTCATTGTGTATGTGCCACACTTCAAAATAAATTTTTTATTAATGCGAAAGCATTATATGACCATGAGGCGGAAAATCCGGCGTAGTTGTCGGCACTGGCGTGACCACCGATGGTCCAAAAAGTCATGGAACCCTCGACCTTTGGTGTTACTTAAGGCGAAGGTAATTAGGACACAGTTAATAAGATACAGTTAACTACGGCACTCGAACCAACGTCCTTAGGAGAGACTAACCAATGACCTGTGGTGTTAAGGCGAGGTTAATTAAGACGCAATGAATTAAGGTAAATATAATTAAGGCACTCCAACCAACGACATTTGTTGGGAGTCGAACCCATGACCTTGCATTGCGGCATAATGTCTAAGCATCGTGTGGTGGTCGCAATGTTTTCGCATTCATCCACGTAGGGATAAATAAGTGCCCCTTGAATTTTTTTACTGACATGATATAACAGGGGAGCTTGGCGCCTCTAAATGTCACCGGCTACTCTTCGTCTGTTGGCAAAGAAAGATATTGTCTAAAGTTTGTAACAAAAGGCAGCACAAAACAATAATAAAAACAGTCAGTAAGCAATATAGAAAAGTTCTATCCATGAGTCCCGGGACCCATAGAAGGTGAGAATGTACGTATATATACAATTGCATATTGAAACATATGTGCTTTGTATTGTCCGAGAACGCAGAGAAGCTGAGTTTCACAGACGATGTTCAGTTTTACAGACGAGTGCACAGAGCGTAGGTATATCCGTGCTTAATATACTACCTTAACTTTTCACATACACGCACGGACTTATATTATCCATGTATATTTCAGTGGACATTAATATTTGATACAGATCCAAGAAACTGGTGTGTACTATGGAAACATTTAAAGGCTACAAGCGCTTCTCTATGAAGCCCCGCTATTCGTGATCGCCCTGAGTTTCCGTATAGGTTTAACTATAAGTATGCTATATGTCATGCCATGTTAAGTATATGCAGGTTATATTGCCATAACCTTCCATCACTGAAGTTGCTCATACCGGGTCTTACATACATGACAAAATAATTCCTTAGAAGTTTGAGAATGGCAGCCCTCAGACAATCTCATCAAATAAAACACATTAACAGCGCATGTATTTCATCTTAAATCTTCTTAGACTTAAGTAATAAATGCGAAAAAATAACAGCTCAAACCTGAGAATGGTGTAATATTATCGGCGCGGCTGTGCACTACCTCCGGCATCCACCCAGCAAAGAGGTTTGAAACATACCTGATTGGGAAAATTGGTGATAAAATCGCTTGGACAGACGTAGGCTTTAATTAATAAACATAACTGAAATTGTCCGATGGCAGGATTCAAACAGAGGACCCCTAGCACTACAGCTCGTTTTTACTCAGTTCGCTTATGTTTACTTCTATTCATACGAGTAAAAGAGCTACGAATATTACACTTCATGTAATATTGTAACATGTTGCTATCGGATTCATTGCTTCGCCGTTATGGCAAAACTGCCATATTTTTTAATGTGAATGGTCGTCGATCTATTACCATTAGACCTGCCCTCAAACTCTGCCTTGCAGTTTATTGCCTTGGGCACTCAAGAAGCAGGTGGTGCCCATTTTTCTTTGGGTGGACACACAGAGATTGTGGACTAGGGCCACGTTTATTCCAGCACAAAAATTGCCGAGTATATGCTGTACCAAGTCGCAGGTGGTCATTAATGTCTCAGGTTTTAGGTCATCTCTAAGCATTTGCTGAGTGGAGAATTTCTTACATGGGTATATCAAAAATAACTCGGAAGCTTTAGACTGTTGGTGAAAGTCGGTATTTTTGGAAGAACCACCTTCAAGCCAACATGGCTCACTTGGAAAAAGGACATTTGGAAGTTTTCGTTTCTGGTAGGTGAAGAGCTCGCCCCCTAGCCCAGTTCCTAACACTACCTATATGCCACTCGTTTATGACACCTTAAGCCGTGTCCTATGTTTACAAACTACATGCCGATCATAAAATACATTACTAATGGAATTAACGTCAGCAATCATCTCCAAAAGATAGATGCGCCCCCCCCCCCTCCCAGAAATTATTGTTCAATAAGGCAGCGCCTTCGGGGTATGCATATATGCTTGCCTTAAGCTGTATTCTCTTTCTGTGCTACTTCTACGCCGTGTTTGTAAAAACAAAACCAATGAATCTCCGAAAATACAAAAGGTCCCACTACACAAGCTATGCTGAGGAAAAAATTTACTTTTTGACCTTCCCTTTGAAAATGATGTTGCCTGGTTCCCTGCTCTTGCAACAACGCTCAGGAGCACGAGCTCTCGGTCGCTGGTTCGAAGGCATTGCGCATACGTATGGTCCTCAGTTTCATGGTTATATGATTTTCTTCTAACTTTGCAAGAAGAAATATTAAGAAAAAGTGTTTAAAAATCATGATAAATTCAATTTTATCAAAAAATTATGCAGACGGCGACCACATATACCAATAGAATATTCTCGGGAAAATCCCGCCGGCATGGTCGTAAGGCTCTTCTTGAAAGCAGCTGCCATCGCTTAAGCGAAATTGCACGGGCAATTTAGAAGCAGATGCTTCTGTGGACACACTTGCATGCTTTTGATTCCCGCTTTCAATAAACATAACTAAGCCGTTACTCTGTGGATATACGCATTAAAAGCGTGGAAAAGCTACAGCAGAGCTGGGTATTTTATGGCCAGTTCCCTGCTGCTGAACAAGAAGCAAGGGCCCCTAAACTTGTTCATTACATGAAGTATGGACTCAAGGACAGTTTGTTTCTGTGAAACATTTACAAGGTCGTCGAACATAAAGACCGGCTCTTTGTACGCCAGGTCAGAAAAGCTTTATCTGAAGCCTAGTTGCACCTGTGTGGATAGCCACTCAGTTTATCACATGTACAGTTCCCAACCGGTGTCACATGAGGCTGCTTACTCATTCTTTAAGCCAACCTCTCTTCAGACTGCACGATGGACACGTGTAAATGGGGAAATAAACAAAAAAGATAATAATGTTAAAACCATTAAAGGCCAGATTCCATGACGACAACTCTAGAAAAACAGAAACAAAAGGGCTCCCATAATGTTAAAATGTCACGCTGAAAACAAAACATGGTTATTATGATTTGCGGAGCATGACTTCATTGCAGTGACGTGCCAGAGGCAAACATGAGTGGGCGAGACGCAGGAAACATATGTTATACAGCATAGCAATCATTAAAATTGATAAGGACAAGAACTATCGCTAGTGAAAGACCAAGGCGAGTCCAATAATTATGCGCACAGGCTTCAGCGTAGTACATGTTCAAGATGGGGTGTGTTGTTGAGGCGTCATCGTAGGGCTCACTGTTTCATTGCGTAATTTGATAGAGAACAATGCAGTTAATCATTAAATCTGTACTGGCGGTATTGGTAGTGTCGGTGTTATAGGTATCGGTAGTCCCTTCCTGAAAACTTCCCTATCTACCTTGTACAGCTTCCTATGCCTGTAACGAATCCGGTCGTATTAATCTCTCCCCTGCTGCTATCCTCGTCCTGCCGCAGTGAGAGATCAAAGCCACCTGGTGTGGCATTGGTCTAGGTGGATGGAGTTCGGAAGGCGCTGGCGGGAGCAAGTACCGTTGTGCGGACATGAGGGCTGTTTTGTCCGACCGTTCCACCACAACATCTAAATTTTCCGATGCCCCAGAGCTCACGCACCACTGCACGTGCGTGTCAAAAAGCTCCAATGGACTACAGTTGGTATTCGGCGATGAATGCGCCCTCCAACTCAGTCACTCACTTGAGCGAGACCACGCACCTTTTGCATCGGCTCCTTTTTATAGGTGGACCACCGTGCACCGACCATCATTGTAACTACCGCGAAAACAACCGAAAGAGCCATGGAAAGCCATTCCAGTATAAACATTAACAGGTAAGCAAAACGAAAGGCAACAGAAACGCGGCCATAATGAAACAAAAAATGTATAGGGCCATGGGGATTCAACAAATATGAAATTCCACATAGTGTTCGGAAAAAAGTGATAATTTGTGGACGATATTGCTAACAGATTATGGTCCTAAATCCTAAAGTTTAGTCAGCACTGGATGTTAGTGAGCGGGTTGTTGCCAAGCTATCACTGGGGATGTAGGGAAAAAATATCATTTAAACAGTACAGGTAGTTATGGGCTCTGCATCCTTTGGAGGTCTGCAGTCTCAATGCAAAAAGTTATTCGAAAGAAAACTGCGGAATGTGAGCAAAAGTAGATGTGTGGGTGAAGCTACTTACCAACCGGTAAAAAACACTGCTTGTTGACAGTATAGAATAGAAATTTTAGGACTATTTCAATTCCGAACTAACCTAGGGCACCACAGAAGCGGTAGCCGCTGATTTAGATATCAGCAGTGAATATAGTCAGAAATACGTTTGGAATATCGCCACAAAATGTTGCATATCAACTGGAGAAGAGTACATTTCCGTGCATATCGAAAAGCAAGCGTTTCCTTGCAGTGACATCACCAGCTGTCTTCGTGAGACCATGGACTAGGTATCGATCCCTTGATATGAAAAACCGTACTCATGAACACCACGAGGATAACATCCGAACTAGGTTCCCGAGACACCCGCCATGGTTGCTCAGTAGCTGTGGTGTTGGGCTGCTGAGCACGAGGTCGCGGGATCGAATCCCGGCCACGGCGGCCGCATTTCGATTAGGGCGAAATGCAAAAAAACATCCGTGTACTTAGATTTATGTGCACATTAAAGAACCCCAGGTGGTCCAAATTTCCGGAGGCCCCCACTACGGCGTGCCTCATAATCATATCGTGGTTTTAGCACGTAAAACCCCATAATATATAGGTTGCCGAGGCGATGTAAATGCTTAGTCGAAGCATACAGCATTCACTTCTCATGAAGAGCAATATCGATTATGAAAGGCTACCCGTGCGGGCCGAAACGGGCAGGTCTAGGCAGGTACCATTCCGTCATGTCTGTCGATGGCCTATTTTCTTTGTATTTGTGCAACGGGTAAGCGGGAGACTTGAACAAAAGCTATTTCTACGGTATAAGCCGTAGAAGCTACCCACTTGATATTATGCTATTGTGGTGGACAGTAGCAATGTAAATAGTGTAAACGTAAGAATGAGGGAAGTGCGTAGGAGTAACAGATAAAAAGCCAGCTACAGAACAATTTCAACGAGCAAAAAGTAGAAACAGTAAATCTTTCAAAACTGACACGTCAATGCACTCCCTCTCAACTCAAACCTAAGAACGCGTTGGTATAGGCGAAAATTTTCAGAACTAGATGATTGATGCATCGAGTGCGGACGTGGTGCAAAAAGGAACAGGAGGTTATCTTGGAACAACGGGAAAACATCTCTCCAGCAGTAAATCAGTGTCTTGTTCACCTAACAAATGCGGTAGTTTCAAACAATAAGGGAAGCACAATTGAATATCCTGCTGAGGCTAGTAAGATGACGCCTAAATATTGGTTGTTAGAAAATTGCGGAAAATTTCTTTGTGAATCGTGTAGATTACTGTGCAAAGATCATTAGAGCATTTCATACGCCACAAATAATATTAGAACGTACATAGTGGCATTTGCGAACCACTCATTTCAAACAAGATGATCATCATTTTATGAAATAACTTTCAGCCAGGCGCTGTTTGTGAATAATGGGGCATTCTATGGTTGAATAAACAGGTACACTCTCCAACGAAATAAAACGAAAAGGCAAAGCTTTCATGTTTAGAATCCCACACGGGTGTCTTGTGATTGTTGTGATTGTGATTGTTCACAATCAGTGGAGTGCAATGCGGCCATTGCTTTAGGTGTCTAATGACGCAATGTGTTTGCGTATCATTTAGCTCTTTCTTTAAAGCAAGGTGTCCAAATAAAAATATCGAGAATGCTGTCACTTTACCCTTTCCTGTCTTCGTATGCGATCGCAGATGCTGAAATATTTTATTCAGCTGTATTAAGTCGTAAGTTACGTAAGCAAGGAATACATACGGCCACATCTTGGTAACGATACTCAAACATTCATCCTGTATACATTGTGGCCGTGTTACAGGAACACAATTATGGATTGGAATGAAAACCCAAAGTTAACTATAATAATGTATAGTTAGATCGAAGGTATTGTGGCAAGTTTCCAACCATGCCGCACGTGAAAGAATTCAAGCGAAGCGCGAGGTAGATGCATTAGCGCTTATTCGAAAGCGGAGGCAGCCAGTGTCTGCCTGTGCTTTCTGGGTGGTTATGGCATGAGATAAAGTCAAGTTCAGTTTTGAATAATATGTATACCACATATTAGTACTGTGTACTTGTGTGGATATTTTTCACAGTATTTAAATTGCAGTGAATGTTTTTCCTTAACCACGTGAATGTTCCTCGAGAGTTGAACACGAGAGCAATTTGTCACATGAGTTGGTCATAGCAGCTAGTAACGCCGATCACCCCATAAAAAAATCTTTGTTTCTGCTCGCCTGCCGATTTAGATTTCGTTTTCGTCTTCCATAAACATCACGCGAACCAAAAAGTTCTTGTTTTCTCCATTGAAATTAAGGCATTGCAGTGAAGTGGTGGCGCTGTAGAAGAAAAGCAGGCGTATTTTTATTTACACTTATATACTCCGTACACTATTATATACATTAATAAATACACAGGCATTCTCGCCAATTAACGCTGTCTTTGATGCGTAGATAATGATTTCTCCGGGATCTGCGCAATTTATTCGTAAACGGCCCTTTGTTCTGTAAAAAAAAGTTGTGACTCCTTCTTATTAAGGTGCATCGGCTGCTTTCTGATGGCACATTATCATTAATGCTGTCGCTATAATTGCAATCGACTGTGGGAACGCGAAAAATTTCCTTGCGGCGCGCACCGTCCTTCGAATTATTCTACAAAGAAATAAAATAAGGCGCAGCCCGCAAACGTGCTTCCGCTGTTTGCATTGTTGGCATTTATACGCCCAGATCTACGTTGCATGGTCATGCAAATAAAATTCCCTAGGTCACGCACGCAACACACATGCTAGCTTTGCGCACGCCCCTACAGTGTCATTTCGCAGCACTTCAGACATATCGTAGCGCCGACAGGGCAAGCAGCCGGCGCTCAGATGGCGTCCCGACATAGAACACCTATGAGGAACTTATACACGCCGCGAGACGCCTCCATCTCCCTCTCTGTTTCTCTAGCGCTGCTTGTTTTCCAAGCTGCGTCAAATAATTCATGCCTCCGCGACACGATGGATGGGCTTTGCAACAAAAGAAGGGCGGGAGTCTCGCTTGCGAGCACAAGGTATTGGTGCTATGCGAGTAATGTATGCTGTGGGAGTTTTCGATTTTACTCGTGTGGCGAAAATCAACCATGATCAAACCCTACGGCTACGGCTGGGTCTGGAGAAGCGAAGTATACCGAGACGAAATGAAGCCATGAGTTTAGTTCATTCAGCTATAACTTTTTGTCACCCAGACTCAACGAAAAATATTTTGATTGGTTTCATTTTTCTTGGATAATGAAACGATAAACGTGGTATATCAATAAATCTGACAGCCAGTATTGTTCGATTGCATTAGTGAATAGACCTGATACACTAATAAAACTGAGAGTGTCTGGTGGTCTATAAAATACGACACGCTTGTAAAACTGATCGCCTGTATTGAATTATGAAATAGATTAGTTGCACTGATAAAACTGTTAGCGCATATTGGTACAGATAGTAGCACTCTGTACCAAAGCGGTTTGTTCTGCGAAGGTACCTTACTTGTTCATTTTAAATAGTAACTTTGAAGGCGAACCCTCTCGGGCTGCGAGGAGCGTGATTGCTGCTGCTTCCTGGCCAAATATTTGAGACACCGGGCAGTGTTTGCATAACGCATCGTGACATATGTATAGGTCAATCTGTATTACCCAAACAGATGTGCAGGTGGTCAGCACTGATCTGCACATAACTATGCATCGACACAATCAACGGCTCCTAAATATCTTCAGTTTAACAAATATACAGCTTGGAGCGCATAATTGCTTTATTAAAGCAATGACTTCCGTGCCTTCATTCCCAATGGATCATGCCTCTTCTTGGTCGAATGCTCGCTGAGCAATATAACCAATACAAGTTCATATGATCTAGAATTCTTATGCATCTACTGGGACCTATACAGCATTGTATTTGTCAAATACAAGTTTATAGCGCAATTTCTGTTGCTTAAATTGATAACCAAAAAATGTATTTGTCTGATAGAAAATTGCATTTCCCTGTAGAAGATTCAAGAATAGCAGAAATCCCTATTGGACCTGTACATTTGGCTAATGAACGTATAATTCGTGTATATACCAAAAGAAATTTCTATTAGAATTTTCTCAAGAGCCAGTGCTTGGCCAAACCTTCATTCCCTTCTATTGTTTCTCTCTAACGCACATTCTGCCTGGACTGGGCGTTGATGCTTCGGCGCTTTTTTACGCCGTAAGCTCATATGGGCTCATTCCAATAGTCATTTAGGTTGGGGATGTCGTCCGCCGCCGCTCTCCGTCGCATCTATCGCCAGGCCTACTATGGGGGATTGGCCAACAAATGGTTGGATTGTCGTGAGGAAGCAAAAGTGAATGATCAAACGTATTAAAAATGCTAGCATGAAAAATATGTAAGGCATACCTGATCAAAGCACGCAGGTTAGGTGATTGTTTGTCACCGCCCCGTTTCAATGAGGATGCATCATCATCATCATCGTTATCAACAGCATCGTATTGTGCCACGGGTCTAGGAATGTGACATGTGCGCCGCCTAGTCTCGATACCTGTGTTTATCTCTTCGCTACCCTTATGGTGCCTCCTCGCAAGGTACGAACCTATGCGGAAGAAGTGAATCGTAGAGCTACGCGCGCCGCTACAAGCAGGCAACGTCGGGCTCTGCAGACCGCTGTACAGAGAGCAGCACAAGCCGTAGCTCGCCGTAGACGCCGGGCGGAGAGTTGAGATCCTTGTCGTGAAAACGATGCCAAGAGACTTCGGCGCGAAGGTCTTCTAGTGCTTGCTGCTGAAAAAGGAGCTCCTATGGAGCCGCTCCTCCAGCTTACGCTGTGAAAGTGCTGAGTTTGCAGTGCACGCCTGTGACCTTTTCTCAAATACACGTATTCGATTGGGTTTCAAAAAATCCTATTGGAACACCCCTTTAAATTTCAACCGTTTTCCCCGTACTCACTATGAATGGCAATAAAAGGATGCGTAGGAAAGAGGGAGGACACGTCGTGGCACCGCACCGTGTGTCGCACATGAGCTGTTGAGTCGACACTGTTTAAGATGCCTGTCTTTTTATCCATGACTGATGTAGCTGTAAAGCACTGAACTTGATTGATATTAAAAAACAAGATGTTTGGCTCCCATAAGCCAGAAAGGCAATTTCTTCCTCCTTCTCACAACGCCTGCACATTCTCCGTGCGCAGGCTAGGACATTGAAATTTTTAGCAACACTTCTGGTTCCAAAAATCGCTAGAATGTACACTTATCTCTTAAATGCACCCTTTATAGGCAGGATAAGGATTACTGTACTGAACCGGTTAGCGAACTGCTTCAGCGTGTGGCGAACTGGTTGGCGAATCGTTATATTTTGTTTTCCATAACTGAACCCTAAACCACTTTTTCCATAACTCTGGTGAACCTTAACACGAACTGAACCCATTTTTTTCTGGTTTGACACCCTGATTCTACCATACCTTGATACTATTAAGGCCTTCAGATTCCGTGCATTGCCGCAGTCATCATACAGTTCTAATTCCCTCCACAGGCCCTACAATCACGCCAATTGAGAAGTTACGCAGACGCTGCATATTCGAAATCTGAAAAGCCTCTTTGGTGAAAAGAGTGCGGCTGTCAATGCTTATTGACACCACACGAAAGGACAAGAAAAATGTCGAGTCATACCAATAAAATGTGGTTTGGCAATCCATCTGATTAAAGACAGAATTGTACGCATTACTTTAAAAAATAACCAATTGCAATTACAATTACTCCATTCAAAAAATCAAAGCGACTACAACGAGCATTTACTGCCCCTAGGAAGTAGTTGAGCTATGTTGAATGTGGAGTAGATTACTGTTGTACTACTTTCTAAATACACTGTTAACATTGCAGAAATGCAGCATGGAGAACGAGCTGCTCCGGCTCTTTGAACGTTTTGTACACCCCTTCACACTTTGTCAATCGTCTCTAGCAGTTAGTTTTGAAAATTTTTGTCAATCATCTCCCCTCGTTTTCTGTTGAGTATAACCGTACTAACGCTGAAAATTCGTTCGATATGTGCGCTTGAGAGAAGGGTGGTGGTGCGGCGTATGAACAATGGACTAGAAAACTTGCAAAAACAATTGCAGAGCTATACAACGGCAACGGAAAACCGTAAGTCTGAAGTTACTTAACTTGAACATGGTGGCGCGGTGGCACTCATGCAATATAGCAACGCAACGCCATTCGCGAGGTACAGAATGCAGCGCTGACAATACAAACCAGGTGACGTGACCTGAAGCTTTAGCTTGTGTACTGCCATCTGAAAACATGCGAACGAAGAAATAATTTTTTTTTGCTAACCACAAAAACTAATATTGATCATGCTTGTAGCACGTCAAAGAAAATTTTAAAGTGTAGTGATAGTTTCAAGGAGTTAGGTTTTAATTTATGCGACGAAGGAAAATTAATTTTAACAAGGGTTAAAAAAGTCAGTTATGAAGGTCAAAGCTCTAGCTGAGCAGTGCGAAATGATATAACAGTTCTGTAAAGTGCACCTATTAATACTGTAAGGACTATTAACGTACTTCGTCATTTTCATTTGCACGTCTTCCCTGTTCTAATTCTTCGCGCATGAGCTGGGGCGTTTCCGTTTTGGAATAAAAAGCGCTTGGGACATGTAATACATGTATACACACCGCTTTCAAATACAGCACTAATTTGTGAAAAGGAGTTCTACAGAAAGGTTGTAAACATTGTAACCATGAAATAGTTTAATGATTGGAAAATGTAGACAGGTCGGCCAGAAAATGGACCATCTGGCCTGCTACTCTACGTAAGGGAAGAGGGGAAGAGAGTCACAATGGGGGATGATAAAGGGAGGAACTAGGTGAAAGGACACATTGCATAAATGATTATCACAAGCATGAGTCCAGGCCCGTGTCACCTAAGAAACGTGAAAAAGCACGCATTGCCTCTATCGTCTGCCATCTCGGTGGCCTTGCGCCTAGAAAAAGGTCCTCCGACAGTGGTCTATTGTATAAATCTTTCGCGCGCGTAAGTCTTTCGTCTTTCGCGCGCGTACTCAGGGAACACCACGAACACATGGTCTATTGTCTCTACAACACCCCACACTGAACAGTCCGGGGAGTCTGTCCGTCCAATGATGTGCAAGTATTTGCGCGTGAAAGCGACGCCTAATCGCAGTCTGTGCATCAGGCATGCATGAGGGCGTGGAATTCCACGCAGAACAGGACATTGCATATTGGGATCCAGCCTTTTAAGTGAACGTGATGAGCGTCTGGCTGGGCCCAGTATGTTTTCGTCGCACTCCTCATTAATTTCGGCACGAGGCATGTGATGTCCGGTCTAGAGAACGGCACTACAGTTGGCAGGCCATTGCTGAGGGCGCGCCTTGCTTAAGCATCGGCCATCTCATTACCATTGAGCCCACAGTGTCCCGGGATCCATTGGAACACTATGCGGTGGTGTTTTTCTTGAGCGCATGAAAGTAGCTCGGCATTCTGCAGTGCCAGAACCTGATATGCGGTGTGGCGCAGGAAGCATCTCAAAATTTGCAGCGCGGCTTTTGAGTCCTTGAAAATGCATCACTATTGAGGTCGTTCCCCGCAGATGTGGCGAATCGCTTCCCGAATAGCCACTAGTTCTGCAGCGGTTGATGTTGAATTACGATCTAGAATGAAACCTCGAGTCATCTGCTGGGCTGGTATCAGCACCGCTGCTGTCGATGCCTTTGGTGACGCGGATCCGTCTGTGTAAACATAAACATAGGTCTGGTATTCTGACCAGATGTATGCCAGAGCAAGTTGTTGTAGTCCGCTAACGGGAAGCAATGATTTCTTGAGTATGCCGGGGACATGCACGCACACCGAAGGCTTAATCATCACCCACGGTTGTTTGACGGGGTGATATGGAAGGGCATAGCCTGATGTTATGTGGGGTAGATGGCAGCAGAGTGCACTTGTGAAACTGCTGTCCGGCCGCACATGTAGAACCGACGTCAATGGATGGCAATGGTATCGTGTTAGTAAGCGTAGATATACACGAAGTGGTTCATGGGACAGGTATACCGATAATGTGCATACGAGGGCTTTCTCAATTGTGCCTTTGTTGGACGCACGCCGTGGCAAGCCGAGGCATATTTTGAGTGCCTGTGCTTGAAAGCTCTCTTATGTTGGTAAACAGGAAATATTCAAGTTTGAGAGTATCGGAAGGCGGTATCGAATGTAGCCTGCAAATAGAGACTGATAAAGTCGTAGTAAGGAGCCTTCCGTGGGGCCCCATTTCATGCCTGCTACGAAGCGAAGAACATGGCAAAACATATTAAGTTTTTGCTTCAACATATTTACATGCCTCTACCATGACAAACCGTGATCAATGATAATCTCCAAGAATATGGGGTGGGATACATAAGGTATTATAACACCGTTAATGGAAATCGCATAGCGGCCGACACATTTGCTCGTGAATGCAACCACAACACATTTCTCAGCAGCTAAGAGCAAACCCTGACGCTGTATGTATCGTGAAGTAGATGACACAGCGCGCTGTGATGTCGCACGTAGTTGTGGGCGTGTTGTACCAGAAGCCCAGATGCAGATGTCATCTGCATATGCACTGATGTGGATGTGAGCTGGAAGTTCGCTCACCAGGCCAATCAGTGCCACATTAAATAATTTTGGGCTGAGAACGCCTCCCTGAGGAACTACACGGCATACATGATGACGATTAGTCTCTCCGTCAGGCATAGACATGTAAACGAAACGGCCGCCAAGGTAGCTCACTATCCACAGGTAGAGCCGGCCGCCTATGCCCAAGTCATCTGGGCATCGGGAATGGCTTCATGGAGGATGTTGTCGTAGGGCCCTTTGATGTCTAATAAAAGAGCGGCGACAAGTCGGCGTCGACGTTTTAGGGGCGAAGCTCCTTAAGGCGGCCCCCGTTCGTCCCTCGTCGTAGTAGTAGTGTGTAACCAGTCTGAGAAAAATGAGAAAAAAAATTCCGAAGTTGTGTCCGTAGCGCGGAATCGAACCAGGGACCCCTCGCTTCCGAGCGCGCGGCGTTAGCCCACTATACGCCACGAAGCACACCTAGACACAAGCACCACGATGGCAATAAATACCCAACATTAACGAAAGGCCGCGTTTCTAGCGCGTTCCTAACGCGTTTGTGCTAGCGCGTTACGGCCCGTGTAAGAAGCTGGTGTAAGACGCTGTGGGCCTCTCCGCCTTACCTTCAACGCGTTTCGAACGCGCTGCCCAAAGCGGTGGCAAGCCAAGTTCAAGTCGAGGAGCGTTTATGAATACGGGGGGTATACTCTCTCAGCAGCCATGTGCTGGCGTCGGCAAACGCGGTGCACGTTCCGGCATGTCTAAATGGCTGCGTAAGACGCTGTGGCCGCTCCCCCTTACTAGAGAGTACTGCACGTTTCTAACGCGTTTGTGCTAGCGTCCCCTTAAGCGGGAGATCCGTTGATTCCCTCCGGAGCTTCGCCCACTCATCATCATTCACCCCGTGGATATGCTGTGATTTTTTTTCATGTTCCACTGTCGTAACGAGTTCAATCACGCTGTCAATCGAAGAACGACCCCGCCGAAAGCCGGTCATCATGTTCGGATAAAGATGATATCTCTCCAGAAACCATTCGAGCCTCGCCAAGATCATTCGTTCCATAACTTTTCCAACACAGCTGGCTAATGGAACTAGCCGGTATGAGTCAAGCTCATAAGGAGTCTTTCCAGGCTTCAAGAGAGCAACCAGGCGGCTTATCTTCCACTGCTCCGGAACAATACCGGAGACCCATGTGTGGTGAAAGACGACGACGATGGCAGCTACATATGCGACACGATGCGGCAAATAAGGGAGCACGAGGGTTGGTGGCAGAGGAAAAGGAAGAAGAAGACACGAGTGAACGGGCAGCTGCGGCCACGAAGGCCGATCGAACGAGGGCCGAGGATGCTTCGTGGAAGCAGTCCCGAGAGGGCTACCCGGGTGTATCGCTGGGCAGCCTCGTGACGGGTCGCAAGCCACCGAACCGAGGTCCTGCCCGTGTCCCGTGCCTGGCCGGTTCCTGAGATCTGGCACTTCCTGTGCTTTCGGGAGTCTGCTGCGTTCACAGTTCCGGCGTCAGAATCCTGAGCCACCAACCAAGCGGCTGTCGCCGCGTCACCGCCACTGCCTACCCAAGCCACCTCCGACGCATTCGGCGTGTCAAGGCCATCACGACCACACGTGAGCGACCACTGGGGGGCCGTATACCGCGACGCTCGGACTTTGCGCGTTAGTGGGCTAGGGACTGGAACTTTGTAGTCTGCCGCGTAGGGCTTCACACGCTAGCAAATACTAGGTGTTAGTGAATCTTACTTGTGTCTGTGTAACATACTAGTGTTGAATTATATGTGTGTCTGTGCAACCCGTCCCAATATCGCCTTCGAGTCTTTCCTCACCGCACCGCACGTCAACAAACGTGACGGTCCACGTTATCCCTTTACATTATCTGGCGTCCGCGTCATTGTAATAATTGAGCAGGGCAGTGCGACCAGCCGTGCCAAGGTGAGAGAGAGACGAGTACGAAATCCCGCCAGGGCCAGAGGCAGATGAATGGCGACACGACGCAGGAGCAGCCTCTAATTCAGGCATCATAAAGAGCAAGTCGTAGTAGTCACTTGGGGAAGGTGGCGCAAAAACCTCGAATTGAATTGAGGCTGGCCGATTTGTGCCCACGATATTTTGCAGAAGTCGTCCGCTACCTCTACATCAATGCGACGTTGGTAAAGGGCCAGATCACTGAAAGGGTACCTTTCTTGTGGGGGAGAACGCAGGCTCCTGACTACGTGCCAAAAACGTGACAGCGGCTTGCGAGGATCCAGTGATGAACAGAACTTTCTCCAGCGCTTCCTTCCTAATTTCTCGAGATAACGCTTTATTTGTCGTTGAGCTCGGCGACAAAGGGCGAGATCGTACTTGGATTTCGTCCTTCCGTATTTCCTTTCAGCACGCCGTCGGACCGCGTATGATGATTGTTGGAGTTTAGTGGCGCAAGGGCCAGGTATGGCCAAAGAGCGCCATGACAGTATTAGTTCGTATCAATACGATGGTAATGGCTTGTTAGTGGTAGATGAATAGGGAATTATATGAACATTAGATGTGGCATGGCTGTAAAGGGGCCTAAAATCAGTCGCTGTAAAGTGCGTAAAATCTATAAGTAATAAGATTATGGCAATGAGTGATTATGAGTACTATGGACATGAACAATTCATTGCGAAAGAATGATACGAGTTACAAAAAATTTAAGATACAAGAATTGGCCAGAAACACAAGTGCCTACACAGAGCCCTTGAAACACAAGGGCCTGGAGGCATGTGCAGTTAAAAAACTATCGCAGCAACATCCTCTAGAGAGAGGATGCACTACGAACTTATTGGGCTAATAACATGTAACACAACATCTTTCAAGAAAGCAAGGACTGCGTTGGTGCTAAAAAGTGGTTCTTTACCGAGAAACATAGCGGGATGCAGAGGGACGCAATAGCGATATGCGAGAGGAAAATGTTTCTTTCTTTCCCTTTCGGCTTCCCGACACTCCAAGAGGACGTGGAGGACGGTGAGCCTGTCGCCACATCTACCACATGTTGGAGGATCATTTCCATTCAATAGAAAATTGTGAGTACCATATGTGTGTCCTATTCTGAGACGACAGAATAGGACATCAGTTCGTCGTGTTTTAGTTGTACAGGGCCAGAAACCTAACTGTGGCTTAATCAAGTGGAGTTTATTAGTTGTTTCAGCGTCCCACAGACGCTGCCAGTGGCCTCGCAGTTTCCTTCGCAAAAAAGGCTTCAGATCTGTGGAGGAAATAGCAGCGGCAGGATTAATAGCTTGCGATGTAGTTGATGTGGCCAACTGGTCTGCTAGCACATTGCCCTCGATGCCTCTATGGCCAGGCACCCAGCATATTATTACATGTCTACGAGATTGGTAAATGTTACACAAGAGTGAGTAAAGCTCGATAACAACAGGATTCTTATGCTTTTGTAAAGATGTTAGCGCTTTTACAAGACTCAACGAGTCTGTGAATATTATTGCCTTTTGTAGTTTCAATTTCTCTATATGCATTACCGCAGACAGTACTGCATAGGCTTCTGCGGTGAAAATGCTTGTTAGGGGGTTTAATACGTCGGATTTTGAAAAAGAGGGGCCAACCGCGGCGTAAGATACGCCAGCATGGGACCAGCATGCGTCGGTATAGAATTCCGAGCACGAGTACTTCGATTGAAGTTCGCGGAAATGCATTGCTATTTCGAGGTCGGGAGCATGCTTTGTGACCTCTACAAAGGATAGATCACATTCTATCACCTGCCACTCCCAGGGCGGTGACAGCTTAGCTGGAGGCATTAGGCGATGTTCTAGAAGTGGGACATCCATCTCTTCGCTAAGTTCTCTTACACGCAGTGAGAAAGGCCGCCTCATAGAGGGTCGATTATAGAAAAGCGTTGAACACTTCAAATCATTAAGGGTTGTAAAACAAGGATGTTCCCGATCGGAGTGCACTTTGAGAAAATAGGTGAAGCTGATGTATGTTCTCTGGAGGTGGAGTGACCACTCATTCGATTCCACGTATAAACTTTCGACGGGGCTTGTTCTGAATGCGCCAGTGGCCAGGCGGATACCTAGATGGTGGACAGGATCTAGCATTTTTAGCGCGCTAGGGGCGGCAGAGTGATATACTACGGCACCATAGTCCAATCGTGACCGAATGAGGCTCTTGTGAAGATTCATTAAACACTTCCTGTCGGTGCCCCAGGATGTGTGAGATAAAATTTTCAGTAAGTTCATTGTTCTTAGGCATTTCGCCTTGAGATGTTTTATGTGGTTGATGAAAGTAAGCTTACAGTCAAGTATGATGCCTAAAAATTTGTGACCTTGTTTATAGGTATTTGTTGTCCATACATTTCGATAGTGGGATCTGCAACGAGACCTTTCTTCCTGGTGAAAAGAACACAAGAACTTTTGTGGGGGTTTATTTTGAACCCGTTTTCGTCTGCCCACTTTGAC
>NC_051162.1:138851058-138933672 GCF_013339745.2 Dermacentor silvarum
CGGCGAAAT
Organism: Dermacentor silvarum; assembly: GCF_013339745.2. Taxonomy (NCBI): domain Eukaryota; kingdom Metazoa; phylum Arthropoda; class Arachnida; order Ixodida; family Ixodidae; genus Dermacentor; species Dermacentor silvarum. The sequence continues at coordinate 138,851,068 of NC_051162.1, forward strand.
GCAAAAACGCCCGTGTGCTTGCGTTGCAGTGCACGTTAAAGAACCCAGGTGGTCAAATTATTCCGGAGCCCTCCACTACAGCGTGTCTATAATCAAAAACGGGTTTTTTGCATGTAAAACCCAGAAAGAAAGAAGACAATGAACAATACAGCCTAACCAATACTATGAAATTTGTGTTTAATTTGTTTATATATTTATCACATACTGCCAGGTACATCTTGGTAGCTAACGGAAGAACAGGTAGACAGAAATAAAGTAAGTGAAAATATACAACAGGAAGGTTCATGCAGAAAGTATAGCCAAACAAGAAAGCAAGTGACCACGAAGACTCATAGTACATACATGTAAAAAGGTACTCGCAGATGGAAAAATAACTGTTAACACGAACATGCGACTGCAAGGCACTAGGAAAGCAGACGTGCCAAAAAGATATTCAGAAACAAAAGTACCCAAAGTAACGCCTTAAACTGACAGTTTTGTTGCGACGCGACAGCAGGTGCCCGAAGTTGAGTACCACAGAAAACATACTATTGCAGATATCAGCGTCTCAGAAGGCCCAGTTACTGTGCATGAAATCGCTAATTGAGCACATGGTTGATTATAGAGAAAATCTAGTGTACTTTCGTTTGATTGACATCAATACGTCTTGTTCATTTTAAACTGCGGCAATTCAAACACGTTTGTCATACTGCGTTACGTTTTCATAGCTAAATGAACAACAGTCATACTGAAAACATTACTCACCAACACAGTGCAATGGGTTCAACTGAGACTTGTAAACCAGGCTTCTCGAATGGTCATGTTTTCAGCGTTGCCAGATTTAAAAATTTGGCTTATGTTGTCTATGTGCGTTTAATCGCAGTGCTGCTGTTTTCTCTGCATGCTCCTTCGGGCTTAGATTTAGGCGTAGACTGAGACTTTTGTATTAGTCTACCAAGGTGGCTCTCAACGTCTCCAATTTTTTGCCGCATCCGTCATGTTTCTCTTTGAAGCAAACGCTATCACTATAACAAAAACGTCCAATGGTGATTGCAAACACATCGCACGCCTTGAAGGTAATGGCAAAACTAAAGCAATGGTTTAACAGTACCGTCAGATATCGCTTTACTTCCACTACAAAAGAAGTCATCAAGGTTGTTGCATTAAGTTTGGAATTATAGGAATGCTGTCTGAAATATGAACACAGCAAAACCAAAGAGCTTTGATATGGCCTCAGCACCATAAGCGATAATTCTGGCTCATATTTAGTGGCTGACACCTTCAACGCGACTCAATCCAATTCAATTAATATTATTTTCATACATATGAAAGGATGCATATATGTGCTCAGGTAACAGTACTACATACAATAACTTTAGGGGCAGTTCATGCAAATCACGGTTTTCCGGCCGGTACATAAACACTGACACTTGGATTGTTCTTAACCGACAGATTTGGCTCGAAGCACTTCTTTAATTTTTCTCGCCAGGACTGGACAACGATGAATCAGACGTTCTTGTAAGTACATGGTCTATAGTTTAGTTTGACATTTGCCAAGTCTTCTACTTTGTAGTAGACATCGGAGCAAGCATAGAAGGACACTATAGCTATCATAATTATCTTCGGAATTTGTGATGTGTGAGGAATGCACAAATGTCAATGTTATCACTTGACTGTAGAACGGGAATGATCTTACTCAGTTTTAGTACTCTTGAACGCTGCGTTTTCTGCAAGCAACCAAATACGAACACGTAGCTCATCTGTATCACTATGTATAGTTTCATGTACCATTACTGCTTAATCGTAGTCACAAAATAGAACACTGTGGTGCACATTCAAAAGGAAACTGAGCAAAGGAATGATAGTCAGCCATTTCGGAAATAGCTTTATTTCATTTTACTGTCTTGATACAAAACAATTATTCAAGTATTTTATTTCGTCTATTCTCATAAAAAGTCATCGGATGAAACATAAGCGCCAGGCAAAAGACCACTTTTCTAAGTTCATATCACACGCATCACTAAAAATCATGATGGCGGCCGAATTCTTCCATAGCAAAAGTTAAAAGAAGCGGGTCGTCATTGTACGAAATGCAAAAAGAAATGTTCCCTGTCAAGGTGTGCTAACATACCGATATCTTTGAAATCAGGCATCTGAACAATAATATGCGCCCTCCTCGCGTATATTGCATGCGTTCTATACCTATAAAATAAAATTACATTGCGAGTTTTTATGTCAGAACCACAACCTCATTATCAAGCAAGCCATACTGGGGAACTCCGGATTAAGTTTGACCACCTCCGAATTTTCTCATCTGTGAGCGCAAGCGTTTTTGTATTTCGCCCCTATGTGATCGTCTTGGTGGTATTGAACCTGCGACCTCCAGCTATGCAGCGCCACGCCATAGGCAGATAGCTACCATAGAGGGTACTTCTTTCCTTCGCTCCACGTTTGTGTCCTCCCTGTTAAACAACCTTCACTGTAGCAAGAGATGTTTGTTTGTGCTTATGCGCCAGTTACACCCCGATCAACAATTGCGGCTATCGAAAAACATATGTGCAGAATGTTTCGAATGATGTTGTCTGAACTAAAACTTTGTTTTAAATCATTTCTTAGGCGCACGTGAGCATTTCTTATTTGCTAATGTAGACCCCGCTCCTTTGATAAAATTATATGTGCTGACGAAATCGCAAAATGAAAATCACCATTACTCAAGTACAATGTATCGCAAGTGCTGTTAATGCCTGAGTAATCTGAGAATGACACTTTTGGTCCCCAACAATGGGCAACATGTCGCAATCGAGGTGCAAGGCTTACGCGAGTACGTTCAATAACAGTTTCCAGTATTGTTTTTAGAGAATGGTGAGGTTTTACTGCTCAAAGCGACCGGCAACGTATTAAGGATGTTGTAGTATGTTGGTTCTTCACCAACAAATTCTTGAAGGCGTGCTGAGGGCAAAGTACAACTCTTTTGCGCTCTGTTAGCTTGACAGCGAATACAACCATTGATATTATGCTGAGTCGCAGATTGCTATAGGCTCACACTTAGGCTGTTGAGAGGGAATGGAAAACTATTTGTGTACTGATATATGAGAAAAGAACGCCCACATGCACAAATGTATTACGCACGTGTGAAGTGCCGCGTTATACATTTTGGTTGAAAGTTAAGCTTTATGTTTCTTTTTCTTATAATTAGGCACTGGAAGGCACGCGAAGACCAGCTGTTCAAATAAGTTATGTGGCCAGGGTGACACAAAGGGACATGATAATTATCGCTGTCAGCAGCCGAATTAACTAAAAGTGAATAGTTAACTTTTTATTGACTGCAGTAAGTGTGTATGTTTGTATACAAAAGATAGAGGTAGTGGTGTTTCTACACAGTTTCAGTTGGAAGAATTCTTCTAGCGTGTCCGTGCTCCGTGATATCCGACTCCAAATTTTAATTGTCGTTCGCATGATGACGCATGCAAGAGAGTGAGGATCGGCGCAAAGCCCCTCCCTGATGTGACGCGGCTGTTGCGTGCAGCGTTTAGTTTGACAACAGGGCGGAGGCATAGGCAAAGATGATAACTGTTCCCCATCCCCTCTCGGATGACGAAATCAAGTTATGACACCGCGGTGTGCCGTACGCAGTACGCATGATCCTGTTAAAAGCGTTAACAGGAGAATAAGCTTTCGGTACATTTTTGTATTACTTGAGGTTGCACCGGGACATCATCTTGTGAACACATTAGCTTTACTGTCTTCTGCTAGAGTGCTTCTGGAAAGCCGCGCTTCTGTACAGAAGGATAACCAAGAATATCCACGTGGGATACCTTCGTGCCAATATGGCTGCTTCGGGCGGGAGGAGGTATTCTACCGAAGAAAACGTAGACGTGGTACTTGCAATGGCTGAGATGAATGACAACGCTTCACTGGCATTGCGGCTGTACGCGGCTCTCCCCCCACACCGTCCCCTTACAACTAGACCTACCTTCATAAATGTGTTTCGGTGCTTTCGCACAACAGGGTCAGTCCATCATTCCGAGACAGACCAGGAAGACAATGGTCGATGAAGACTTTGATATCAGCGTTTTCGCATGCGTAACGTGGATGCCAGAATGAAACTTAGCATCCGACAGATTGCCAGTCAGTGCGGTTGCAGTGTTGGAACAGTCGCAAATGTGCTAAAGAAGCATAAGTCCCATGCCTATCATGTTTATAATCACCAGGACCTAAGTGAGGCTGACGTTGAAAGGGGGGGGGGGTGACCTCGTCAATTGGGTCCTGATCAAAAATGATGTAGAAAAGGACTTCTTACACAGAATAACTTGGACAGATGTGGCTCGCTTTTGCCGCAATGTCACGGTGAATATTCACAACGCGCATTATTGGTCAGAAGAAAATCCACAGTGGCTGCGGCAGCACAAACATCAAGTTCGCAGGAGTGTGAATGTGTGGTCTGGCATACTCGGGGACAGGATCACTGGACCTTACTTTTTTGAGGGCAACTTGAACGGAAAGATGTACACGGATGAAATATTAGGTGCTGTCGTCTGCAATCTTTCCCTGAATGACCTGCGCCATGGGTGGTTCCAGCATGACGGAGCACCACCACATTTCTACACCACGGCAAGGAGCTGGTTGGACCCACGTCTTCCACGACAGTTGATCGGGCATGCAGGAGTGATGTTTTGGCCGCAGCGATCCCCTCACATTTCTCCGCTCGGCTTTTTCTTTGGGGCTACATTAAAGATCGAGTTTATGCAACAGAGCCCAGTGATGTCAATGATATCAAGAACATGGTATTATCTGCCTGAGCGAGTATCCGTCCAGAAGTACTGCGCAGAGTTATCGAGTCAACGCGAGAGTGGTTTTTGCTTTGCGTCGCTGTGGAAGGGGGCATATACATCTTCATCGGTGAAGTGTTTTCATGAGTTTTATGCATGACCACACCAAACTTAAAGCCGCAGTGTGAAATATTCGTTAGCATAAATAAAACTGTTTCTGCTGTTGATGGTGCAGTTGTTGGTCTTGATTTCACTCGAACTTACAATACCTGGAAATCAGCATTCACTTTATTTGCGTAAGAACTATGCCCGCTCGTCTAGTCACCATTGCGCACGCGCACTGTCCTCCGGTATCTCCGCTCGCGCCATTATCTCGACATGGCAGTTGCCGCCATCGTTACAGCCTGCGCGGTTGCGTGTTATGTCAGCGGTTCCGTTTTCTTCGATTTTGTATTCCGCCAGTCCAGAGGGGAATCGGACAGTTATCATCTCTGCCAATGCCTCCACCGTGTTGTCTGACTTAACGCTGCACGCAACCGCAGCGTCACCTCAGGGAGGAGCTTTGCGCTGATCTTAACTCTCTTGCATGCGTAATCATGCGAACGACAATTAAAATTTGGAGTCGGGTATCTCGGAGCACAGACACGCTAGAAGAATTCTTTCAACTGTGACTGTGTAGAAACACGACTGCCTCTAACATTTCAATACAAACATACCCACTTACTGCAGTCAACAAAAGGTCCATTATTCATTATTAGTTAATTGGGCTGGTGACAGAGATAATTATCATCTCACTTTGTGCCCCCTCACCACATAACTTATTTGCACAGGTGGTCTTTGCATGCCTCCCAGTGCCTAGTTTTAAGAAAACCATAAAACTTAACTTTGAACACCCGGTATATTCTGAGTGAGTTTATTTCGAAAGAAAAAATTCAGTTTTTACTGGCCGCACTGCAATTGTTTGAGTGCCACAAGTAGGTTGCTTTCTGGTAGTTCACTCCGTTTTGATTCACCAGTTCTTAGTGGGACAGGGTATTTTTAATTACGCAAGAAGTACTCATGGCGAAAACGTGTCCTCAAAATTGCTAAGCCGTAAGACACCAGCTCACGCTGCATGAACATTGCTGTCTGAAAGGTTTCAACATTCAGTTTGCTGATATTCGCATATCAAGTGCAATAAAATGCCGTAATCGTGAACCGTTTTTATGCTTTCAAAACAATTGCCCTAATAATGCAGGGTTGAAGAGTCGTCAAGGCAACATCTGAGCAGTAATATTTCTGTTCAGAAAAATTTACTAGCAAAACGCCCTGAAAACGTACCTATAAATACAATATCATCAAATCATTCACAAAATCAAAGGTGCAATGCATGTTTCACTACGTACGAGTAGTCAAACATGCATTTTTCGATAAATTTTCTGTTAATGTGTGAGGGTAATATCTGTATGGGTATCTTTGTGAGGCGTTATATCGGCGTTACGCTCCCATTAAGGATGTCTCGTAAAATAACTAAATATTGTTTTTTTTTGTTCTTAACATTGCAGGAGATGTCCCAAAGGGGAACAAAATCTAGACATTCCGGCATGTTGACAAGATTGAGCTGACAGTCACCTACCTATACACCTTTCCATTGACTTCACCAAAAAGAGTTAAAAATACTATATTGAAATGAACTGGACATCTTCGGAAAATAAACCGTTGATTGCATATCTGTTTATGCTATCAGCGGTAAATAATACGAGCACTTCTGTTGGGAACATAATTCCTGCAAGTCGCTGTGCTATATACTTTACTCTAAAGTTGTTTATGACCATATTTTTCCCTTGCAACTTTTTTCAATACACCTTTTTTGGCCTCTTCTATCGCCTTTCTTGCCAGTTTCCATTCGTTCCTAATCTCTATCGACATGCTGCGAGACACATTCGGACACACATCCTACACTCTGTCCGCGCTCTCATGAATATCTAATCAGTCGCAGTCGAGTGCGGTATTTTGTTGAAGATTTTTCCCTACATGCAATCCTAAATCACTCACGTGATTCTTAAATATTAAATCGTTCTTAAATCACACACATGTGTGCATTAGCAGTCGATTTAAATTCGCCACGAGTGCTTTTCTTCAGTATCAAGTGCTGTTGCGTTTCACAACTGCTCGCCTATATTAGAGTACCTAATACCTGCGCCGAGATTCAGCAAGCATATTGATGACATGATCACCAGAAGAATTGCCAACGTGGAAACCGTCAAGTTCGCGTGTTACGTAACCATTCAAACACCGGTATTGTGTGCAATCATGGAATAAATCCGAAGCCAAGGACACGTCGTAGTCTGTAAATAATAAGACCTGCACATTGTACTTACCATGTGTTGTGTTTCAATGTATTATTCAATGAACCAGCACGATTTTCTCCTCCGCCAGGCACTCATTGGTTTAAATGGACACATGCGTACCCTGGTCTGGCGTTCGGTTTCTCAGGGGTGAAACGCGTGGGAAACAAGCATGCGCCCTTAGTTCCCGTCGAAACCCTCGTGAGTTTAAGAAAAGGAGGTTTGGGCCACTCCCATGGCCACTAGCCACCGGTAAAGCTTCTACCGCATATGCGGGATGTACTGAGTTAAAATCCCGGGGCCGCCGGAGACCAACCGTTTTTTTTTTCAAATCGATAGAGCTGTCACATGGCCTAGTGCTCGACTTCCTGTGGGGGTTCACTTCTTGAAAGGGGACCCAAAAGAGATTTCATGCGTGTTCTCTTGGCGCCTCTTGTCCAACCACAGACCACCTTGCTGAAGATTATCCGCTGTGACTCTGGGAGGCAAGTGCTGACGCCGGGTACCTACAGGCAAAGTAGGTAGAATCGCGCTCCCGGCATGGTTCTCAGCCATTATCGTACCTTGAAAACTGGTGTTTGTCCCCTCCATGAAGGCTTCACCACTTCAATAGGTGCATTTGGGGCGCTACCTGGGAAATTTCCGCCATGGGTGCGGCCGGAAACTCTTTTTTTTTCTGCCTACAAAAGTTTCGACCCCACAAACGTTTCGACAACAATTCAGGGTGCAGGCACCTTTCCCAAGCGCATCACCCTTGAAGAAAGCCGAACGCCAGGCCGGCGTACGTTTGCGGCCATTTGAACCAGTTGGTACCCGGCCGGCGGTGGGAATCGAACCCACAACCTCCCACAGCCGAGGCGTCTGCTCTAAATCTAGGCCTCGGCTACAAAAAGGCCATTCTGCAAACTTAAGAACACTTCGCGCGCATGAACATACGTTATTTAGGTGTTCTCGCCGATATATTACAGACCTAAGTTCTTACGTAAATTAAAAGCGTATAAGATGGTGCGGATGAGTTGATAGAACGACGAACGCGTTCTTCTGGAGTGGAGCGACCATTCACGAATTCTAATTTGATTTTCATATAATGAGGTTGTGGGAAGCATTAGTGTCTAGGGTAATCTTCGAAATCTAGCTTTCTGGAATGCGTTACAAAATACAGCAGTTCAATCCCGCAGCTTGTGAATAGGCTTGTTATTTGGAATGTAATTGCAGGTTCTAGCACATTTTGTGGGAGAGCATAACGAAATCACTGTTAATCGCCGATTTTTGCCTCGTGGGTATGATGTCAGCAATATACAGCTACATTTCCTTAATAGAAGGCAGCAATAGAGGCCCTACATCCCACTTATTAAAGAGGTCTTTTATGATTTTTTCCTTCAGTTCTATGTATCTTTAGCAACTTATCATTCAGTTAAACCTACCGAATAACTAGTGCGGGGACGTCTAATTTATCAGGATAAAACTACCTGGAAGCCCACACGAACGGCCGGATATTTGTATGTAAAGGTCAAGTTACTATTAGAAGTATTCAGAACAGACCAGCTATACATCATGTTACGTTATTGTAAAGTCCCTGCTTGTTCACTAGAAAACCATAATGCAGCACCAATATACCAAAATAATGCAGCAGTGTAGATGAGATGCTAGAACGCCAACAAAAATTGGTACGTTGTACCACCTACACGCTTCGCGATGCTTTTTCAAAAATTCACAGACCTTTCGCTTGCAATACACTTCGTTAAAATAGGTCCTGCCAACCATCAAACTGGTGTGCATTATTTTGGAGGTAATCTGCGGCGGATGCAAAGTCTTGGCGGGTGCTCAGCTCAGCGAGTTGAACTGAGCCTAACTCAGTGAGACGAACTGAGCCCAACCTAATTTTGCAGGTCACGTAATCTCAATTTTAGGGGACGCGTTGAAACGAAAGGCAGCACAAAGCCCACGCTACCACTAGTCTACTCAACACACCAGCGAAGTCGCCGCAAATGTTCGCGGTCATCGAGTGGGATCGGTTCATGTTTGCCTATTCATGTCGATGCCATGTTCCTTATATAGATTTAATTACAAAGCAATCTTTTACTTGAATTTATACTACCGATAAATACGAGTCGTACTTCATGTAGTTGTCCAATACGTTGCAATCGGCATCAATGATAATCAATCGCCTTCGGGCGAAAGTGCGATATATTCAGTACACAATGCGCGGCGGTGTGAGAGGAAGTTTATGATGTCATCACATCAAGATTGAGAATACCGTTTTATCCTTTCGTTAACGTGCACGTAAGTCTTAATACATCAGATTTTTTGCAGTTCGCCGCCATCGAAATGCTGCAACTGCAGCTGCGTTCGAACCCACCACCTTGAGCTCACCAGCACACCGCCGCAGTCACTGAGCTGCTACGGACGGTCAAAACAAAGGTGTACAGCTGAACAACAGCAGCAGTCAACATAAACACCCACTCGGAAAAGGTTCAATCTCTTCTTGACTGAGAAAAAGAGCTGAAAGAATAGTAGTGCATATAAATTTAAAGCCAGCTATAAGCATCACAGCGATTACCCTAAGTCTGGGAAAAAATGTAAAGAAGCATCACTTTATAATAAAATCTGGGGACAATGCCATGCATGTTTCAATACTTAAAAAATGGTACGGTTGAACATAGTCATCAACAAGCAGTAATAAATAAACGGTGCTGAACGGAACCTACACATTCAAAAGAGTAAAATAAAGAAGTAATAACAAAGTGATGCCATAGGAATAAGGCATGTTGTGAAATTGTTTAAAAACTAGTAGCTTTCTTCTAAGTGACTAAGAACAACACAAGCCAAGAACTACCAGCGGGAGGCAACACCAAAATAGAGAACAATCATGGACACAAGCCATACGAAGAAGAGGACAGTGATTGAGAAGAGAAAGGTCAAGGAACAAAGAAAGACAACAGTCAGGAATGAATAAAATTGTTAACGAAGAGAAGGTGTAATTCAATACTCTGCATATTTATAGCTAATCGGGCCCTTTCCCGTTGGTGGGGGGGGGGGGCTCGGCATTGTAGTTATTTATTCTTCTTTCTAAACTTTTCTTTTCTCTTAAAAATTTCGTTGGCGCAAGCCCAATGTTCGTATTTTTATTTGGTTTAAGCCTGGTATACCTTGGTGGCAAAAGCTGAGGCTATAATTTTTACTATAAGTCTCCACGTAATTTTCGTTATGCCTAAGTCCTCGATCAATTACTTGAATTATGAAGCACAGTGTAGAATTATCTTCCTCATAATCAGCCGTTATCCGCAAAACACAAAGCGACAACATAGTGACTTTGCTGATAGGGTATGCCACATGAATAATTATAAGAAATAAAACCAACAACGTGCGGTTGTTGAAGCTACAGGGGGCAAGTGCTAGAACTAGATACAAAACCTTATGACAGCTAGAGCTTCCTCTGAGAAGCTGCAACGCTACACCCATCAGGCATAGGTAGCTGCACAAGGTAGACAGAAACGTTTCAGGAAGAGCCTACTGATACCTGTACTACGGATACATATTTAATGATTAACTGCTCTGTTGTCTATCAAATTACGCAATGAAGCAGTGAGCGCCTCAACGACACACCCCATCTTGAGTATATACTGTACTGTGACCTGTGAGCATAACCATTGGCCTAGCCTTGAAGTCTGTCTCTAGCGATAGTTTCTCTTTATCATTCATAATTACTGCTATGTTGTACAACATATGGTTTTTGTTTCTCGCCAACCCATGCTCTCCTCTAATACGTCACTGCAATGAAGTGACGCTCCGCAAATCATGATTGCCTTTATTTTCAGCCCGAAATCTTTGATAGTTATTGTAGCGCTTTGGTTTCTGTTTTTCTCATGTTGTCCTAATTAATTCTGCCCTTAATAGTTTTCACATTATTGCCTTTTGTTGATTTACCATTTTACACGCGTCCTTCGTGCAGCCGGAAAAGAGGTTGGCACAAAGAATCAGTAAGCAGCCTCGGCAGACGCACGTAGGAGCTGTACACGTGGTAAAAGTAGTAGGTATCCGCACAACTGCAACTAGGCTTCAGAGAAATAGTTCTTGACCTGGCGTGCAAAGTGCAGGTTTTTTGTTTTCCACCAGCTTGTAAATGTTTCAAAGCAACAAACCCGCCTCGAGTGCATCATTGATCGAAAGAACAAGAGTTTATTAGCCCTTGCTTCTTATTTGGCATCACGGAACTGGTAATAAAATATCAAGTTCTGCTGTAGTTTTCCGTGTTTTTAATTCGTATATCCATAGAATACCCGCTTAGCTGTTTATTGAACGCGAGAGTCAAAAGCATGCAAGTGTCTCCTCAGAAGCAACTTCTTCTTAATCGCTGGTGTGAGTTCGCGGAAGCAATTACAGCGGTTTCCAAGAAGCTACTTGCAACCATGCCGGCGAAATTTATCCTCCAGTAACTGCGTTTCAGGAGAATATTGAATTGATATAGGTGGTCACTGTTTCAGGAATTTTTTGTAGGAAGTGAGTTTATCGTGATCTTTAAAAATGTTTTTCTAATATTTCTTCTTACAAAATTTCAATCAAGGAACATAACCACGAAACGAAGGACCATATGTATGCTTAATACTTTCGGATAGACGACCGAGAGCTCGAGCTCCTGAGCGTTGTTGGCAACAGCGGGGAACTCCACAAAATAATTTTTGAAAGGCATGGTGAAATGGTACCATTTCTCCTCAGCGAAGCTTCTGCAGTGGGTTGTTTTATTCATTGTCGGAGGATTCATTGGTTTTGCCATTACAAGCAAAGCGTAGAAGTAGCACATATATAGAATAAAGCTTAAGGCAGGCGTATATGCATAGACCGAAGGCGCTGCCTCATTGAAAAAAATAATAAATAACGGCTGCGCATCAATATTTGAGAGATGATTGTTCCCGTTATTGCCATTAGCACATATCTTGTGATCGGTATGGTTTTTTGTCAGTAGTGTACTGATTATGGTGTCGTAAATCAGTGGCACATATGCAGTGTTAGGAAGTGTGTTAGGAAGCGAGCTTTTCACCTGCTGGAAACGAAAACTTCCAAACGTCCTTGTTCCAAGTGACCCATGTTGGCGTGAAATACATTCTTCAAAAAAATACATATTTTGACCAACACTTTAAAGTTTCGGAGATATTTTTTATAGACCCACGTGAGTGAGTAAGTGATGAGGAAGGCGTGAAATGCTTTCATGAGGTTTCAAATGCTTTCTCTTTCAGTCCGTCCCTTGTGCTGGCGACCCATGATATGACCCTGGTGAAGTTGAGGGTGCTATTTGTGATGCGTTTTAGTGCCTCCGCGTTGCCATTGCTGTAAGCCCCAATGACCACGCCCAGTACCTTAATTGTGTTGCACCTGGTAATGTATCCTCCCTCCCTGGCGTGTAGGTGAACGGGGAGGAAGTTAAGGGGCTGTCTCTGCCTGGGGTCTTGTTTGCACAGGAGGAGCTCTGATTTGCTGGGGGAGAGCTTCAGTTCCGTGTTTGTAAGGAAAGCTTCCGTGGTGTCCTGCGCTTGCTGTAGGTTCTGCTCCAGAGTGCCTAGCAGGCCGCTCGTGGACCAAATGGTGATCGAAGTGTAGGACTCGAAGCTGTATTGGCAGTATGAATTGAAGTAAACGTAAGCTAAGTAAAAAGGAACTGCTGTGCTAGGGGTCCTCTGTTTGAATCTTGTCATCGGGCAGTTTCATTTTTGTTTATTAGAGCCAACGTCTTTCTTAGCGACTTTACCACCACTTTTCCGTATCGGGTATGTCTCAAACAACTTTCCTGGGCCGATCCCGGAGGTAGTGCACAGCCGCGCCAGTGAACTTGCATCATTTTCAGGTTTGAGCTTAGTTATTGAGCACTTATTACTTAAGTCTGAGAAGATTGAAGATAAAAGGCACGGGCTTCACTGTTTTGTTTCACTGTTTTGTTCGTGGGCTGCCATTCTCAAATTTCTGTGGAATAATTTTGTCATGAATTTAAGACATGGTATGAGTAATTTTAGGAATAGAATGGTGCGGCACTATAACCCGCATATACCACATGTCATATAACATGGCATGGCGCATATACCTAAACATTGTAACCAACAGTTACGACAACAGCTGCGAAGAAAACTGGTTTATTCAGGGCGAACCAGTGCCCGTCAACTCAAGAGACTCAACCCTCAATCAAAGGTCCTTCGAGCATCGCTTCTTAGAACGTCGTTCTCTTCTTCGTCGCCGCTTGTCACGTGCTATTCCTCCGATTCTCGAGCGCAAGCCGCCGGTGGTCTGTCAGTACGTGGCCTGGGCACGTGCGGTGCAGCGTTTCCATACGGTGCCTTGCCTGGCGCTTGTGTTGTGGTGGTTCTTTGGAACACAGCTATGATGCGGCGGGCGTCTTTTTATTCTCGGTATGCTGGCGGCAATATATGTATGATGTAAGACCGTGCTTGAATGTCAAAAGTTTGGATAGTATGTTGTGTATGCATATACTTACGGTCTGTGCACTCTTCTGTAAAACTGAACTTCATGAGTGAAAGTGATTCTTTGTGTTCTGGGGCAATACGAAGCACATATGGAACTCTATACATTTTCACCTTCTGTGAGTCCCGGGACTTATGGACAGAATTTTTTTCATATTGCTTAGTGATTGTTTTTTTTTTGTATTCGTTTGTGCTGAATGTTGTTACAAATTTTAGAGAAGATTTTTCTTTGCCAAGCGACGACGAGTAGCCGGGGCCACCTAAAGGGGCCAAGCTCTCCTATTATATCATGTCAATAAAAACATTAGACAAGGCTCTTCGAAGAGTGGCTCATACCCAATGACCAAGTTGCCACGAAAGACGTCCACTCAATAAGTGGCACATACACAGTTAAAAGCGGCACATACATATGTACAGTGATAAATAAACAGCGGCACATAAGTGGCATATACCTGCAGTCACCCAAGTTGCCATGAAAGAGGGTCAGTGAACGCGGCACATACAGAATGACGCATACCCAGTGACCCAAGTTGGACCAACGGTTGGTCTCGAACGCGGTTCTCTCCGCGGCTCCCACTACAGCCCGATTCTCTACTTATCGGACCATGGACTATCGGGACCCAAGCTAGTGTGAAAGACATTAGGCGAAGGCAAGCCGACATACCGAAAACTGCGTGAAGTCCCCAAACATTGCCCATCTCGTTCAAATCAAACATGTTTTCAAGCATCTTTTCTGGAAACAGCTTACAGTGAACGCGCGCGAAATGTGAAGCCTTGTGTACCGGTGCTTGTGAACATTGATAAATGTTCACTCGCTAGCCGCACACCCTTATGGTACATAATCAGTGACGCAAGTTCGTGAGAGAGAGAGAGAAATACAATTTATTAGCCCTGCAGGAACTAAGGCCGCTGTCCGGACTTCCTGGTAGGCTCCTTCTTCCTGGCTGAGAACGTCCTTGACGGCCTGCGCTAGAAGTGGCCGGCTTAGCTTGTCTAAATTCCGTGGGGGAGTGCTCCACTCCAACCAGTTGCCAGGACGCTTTATGGGCGTTAGTTTTCAGGTTCATTGGAGAGCGGCATATATTTAGTGCGTTGGCGTGCACGTCGTTAATCGAAAAATGACATACCCAGTGCATATGTGGCGCATGTTGCTCAAGCGTCAAGCTGATTAAACGAAGGGATCTGTGTTAGATTCTACCCAGCACGGGAGAATTTTGAATGGTTTTGTATTGGTACATTTGGCTGGTCTAGAATACCCATCGCACAATCGGCTGGTTGAAATGCAGCCAGGCTGCTTTCCCGAGCTTCCTACTGTACACCATCTAGCAATGCGGGTTCAACGGTCGGCGCGGGTGCGATTCCGCAGGGCATCGGTGAAATTTCAAGGATCTTGTTCGTCAGTGGTGAAAGGAAGGTTCCCAGTAGCACATACAAAGTTGCCCAAATTGGTGCCAAAGAAGTTCATTCACCCTTTAGGATGAAACATGCAAATACCGAAATAGAAATATTTATTTTCTGCCGAAATGTGCAACAGACATACAGAATAAAAACATTCAACGAAAAAGGTAATTGTTTCCAGAAGCTTATTTCATAGTACAAGGGGTAACATAGAAAAGACAGAACATTAGAAGTGGGCGTCACCCGAAGCTACTATATGGGTTAGTGGACTTTGTACAGAAGCTCTCGTCTTGTGTAAACCATATGTTTATATTTCCTTTGCTTTACATCGCGTACGTGAAACTATGGCAGCCGGAGACCTTGCATTGGTCATTCTACTATGAACAGGCATGCTTTCAAAAGAACGCGACTCATATGTCAAACTTCTTCCTTGTTCTGGGTTCCGGCGATAAACCAACAAATAGCATTTGCTGCCTTTTATTCAATGTTGGCTGCGGATATTTAGCCAGAAACTTCGTACTCAATACCGAAACTCAGCAAGAAAATATTTCTGGTATGCTGCCTGTAGGCAACACCCCACCATAATTGGTTAAAGAACGTCACGCACCTACTGGCCCATACCCAATGACCGAAGTTGACATCAAAGAGGTTCATTAAAAAGTAGCACAGATCGAGTGGCCATACCCAGCGCTCCAAGTCGGTATAAATAAATTCGTTGCACAATGGTACATACCCTGTGCCGCATACCCAGACTGGCATCCCCACTGTCCCATGGCGGTGTGATACAGGTTTGTTAAAAGCAGCACATATATACACAGTACCGGGAAGCGCATTCTGTAACGCTTCGGTTTTGAAAGAATTCGCATTGCGAACAGTGATTCGTCGTCGCCAGGGTGATGCCATCACCTCGGGGCGTGCTCATATATTATGATGACGTCACGTACACGTCGATCATGCGGAAACCGCATCCATCGTCTGCTACGAAGTGAAGCGGTGTGAGGTGTTTCGGTGCGATTCGAAGGTACCGTGTGCCGTGTGCAGAGCATGTGCGTGCTGTGTGCACGGTCGAGTTCGGCGTTCAGAGCAAGAGCTATTCCTAATTAGTTTTTTAAGGTGAAAAAAATTCAGCGCAAACACACAGGACAAACCACAAAGAAGAGACAAGACAAGCACTCGCGCTGATTTGTTATACGTTCACATCCATAACAATACCTGCGCGCCGATTAGACTCTCTCCTTCCTGTCGTTCTCATTACTTCACCGGACCGCCCAAATGTGACGCTACCGCCAAAGTGAATTCTTCGTAAACATAATGGCCACAGAGTACGGCCCCAAATACCTAGTGACGAAAGTGCTCCGACTGTTGGTTTTTAACCCTGTTCCGTCAGCTCAGCAGCCCGACGCGTTACCCTTGTACCATGGTCTACCTAGTGATCCATGTTGGGGTGAAGACGGTTAGAGACATAGATAGATAGATGGATAGATAGGTAGATAGCGTCACGATGCACAAACAGCAGGAACTGGCAAAATAACGCAGGACACTTTATTTAGTTGTTGTTGATGCCTCAAAACATGGCTCGTACCCACGAGGGGGATTGGCCACACTAGATAAAATAAAACATACACTAGTTAAACTGAAAAGCGATCTAGCATGCACTTCGCCTTCTCTTCTGCAACGCGCGAGGTCTTCGTCTTTCTCTTCGTACCGCATATTGGATGTGGCATTAGCCTCGCTCCAGAGAGAGCACCGTCCCGATGCTCATCCAACGGCAGGAAGATGTGGTGTCAGGCGATTTGCGGGCACTTAACTTCATTCTGAACAATAGGGCTTCACGCGCACAAGGTGAACGACTTCTGGTGGACGCTGCGTCGCCCTGGAGGAAGGACTGTTACGGCTAATCTCATAGTTACGTCTCTCAGGCATCGTACAACGTTGTACGGACCGAAGTACCTCTTGAGTAGCTTTTATGAAAACACTCGGCCGCGGAGGGGCCTCCAAACGCAGAATTTCTTGCCTGGCTAATAGGTGACGTATCGATGACGTAGATGGTAACGTCGAAAGTCGTAGTCCTGTTTTCGGCTGGTTCTGACGCGCGCGAGCAGTGTCGGTTCTTCAGCGTGTTCAGCGAAAGCTTCAGCGTTCGTGCCTGTACCACCGGAGTCATGGGGTAACATCGCGTCGAGCATCGTCGTCACATCATGGCCATGAAGAAGCTTAAATGTTGTCTTTCGCGTTGTTTCCTGCTGCGCCGTGTTAAAAGCGAATGTGATCTACAGTAGCATGTAATCCCAATTCTTGTGTTCCATGTCTACGAACGTACTCAGCATGTCCGCGATAATCTTGTTCAAGCGTTCTGTTAGGCTGTTTGTTTGCTGATGATAGGTTGTGGTCTTTCGATGAGCTTTGCCGCTAAGGGTAAGCGATGTCTTGAGGAGTGTAGCCATAAATGCAGTCCATCTGTCAATTTTATGACCATTGGTGCACCATGCCTCAGAACCACGTTTTCATCAAAGAACAGCGCTGCTTCTACTGCGGTGCCGCTTGAAAAGGCCTTGGTTTCTGCATAGCATGTCAGGTAATCAGTGGCAACTATAACCCACTTATTTCCAGTATTGGAAGTCCAGAATGATTCGATAAGGTCTATTCCCACGGGAGCGTTTGTTATCCGGCCATCTAAAACGTAATTTAGCGGAATGAGCTCGCGGTCTTCGCGCGGCGGACGAGCAATGGTGGCCATGTCTATACCTCCTGTAAAAGACATGTCTTCTACTGTGACTCCCGGCTCAATGGATGACCTTGAAAGGCAGTCGGTGTCGTAGTGTTGTCGTGTGGACTTGTACACTCTTGACATATCAAATTCTTCAAGCCTTAGGCTCCAACGTGCTAGTCGACCGGACGGATCCTGCAAGCTCGTCAGCCAGTAAAGGGATGGCTGATCCCTGAAAACACTGAAGGAACGGCCGTAGAGATAGGGGCAAAACTTCATAACTGCCCTTACCACCGCAACATATTCCTTGTCCATGGTTAAGTAATTATACTACGCGCGTGAAACCGTCCTGCTAGTGTAAGCAATGACTTTTGCGGCTGAGTCTTGCCATTGCACGAGCACAGTGGATAGACCTATGTTGCTAGCATTTGTATGAATCGTTGTATGAGCGTCCTCATCAAAGTGAGCCAGTACAGAAGGCGTTTGCAGGAGCTGTCGGAGGTGATTAAACGCTGCTTGTTCTTCGCCCCAAAACAAGGCAATGTCTTCTCTTGTAAGGCGCATTAACGGCGAAGCTGTATGAGAAAAATTGGCAATATATCTTCGGTATTACACGCAGAGACCTAGGGAACGCCTCACTGCCTTCTTATTCGTCGACGCTAGAAACGTTGGGATGTAATGATGGAAACATTGTGACGGCTTCTATCTTGTCCGGGTCAGGGCGGACACCTTGGTGACTGAACACATGACCTAAGAAATGGAGTTCCTCGAAATCAAAGTGACATTTTTCTGCTTTCAGTGTGAGGCCGGCGAACCGTGTCGTTTATAAAACAGCCAGCAGCCGTCTGAGGTGTCCCTCGAATGTTCCCGAAAAAACTGTGATATCGTCGAGGTATCCTAGACATGTCTGGCAATTCAGGCCTAACAGAACCGTATTTATGAGTAGCAGAAAAGTTTCTGAAGCTAAGCGTAAACCGAAAGGCCAGACCATGAACTTCTAAAGCCCGTCACGCGTTACGAAAGTAATCTTTTCTTTGTCTCTCTCGTCGACCTCGATTTTACAATAGCCACTTTTATTGAGATAGCAATTATATGGACACTTCAACCGGATTTCTGCCGTCGGCGTCGCCATCGTCGTCGTCGTTGCCGTGAGGTTCCGTATAGATTCCAAGGGCGATAAAATTGTCGTCGCGCGCCGTATGCGCGAGCGAAAGCGCGCGGGGCACGCGCGCTATCACGGAGGGCGAACTCCCCCCGCGCTATCACGGAGAGCGAACGCTCGGCGGAAAGCAAACGCGACCGTCGCGTGGGGGCGGCGCTGTGCTCCGGCACCAAAGGCGTATCTTGCCACTCAATCTCCCACGCGAAAGCAACAAAGCGGGAAGAGGAGGGGGGGGGGGGGCAGCTTCTCCTCTGCCAAAAACTTCTCCTTCGCAGTTTGCCCGGTGGTGCCCGTCGCCCGCACCGTCTCTTATCTCCACACTGCTCTGACCTTTGTATGCGCTGTGCATCCGCAGCTCAGTTTCCGTTGAAGCGATAGACCGCGCGAACCTGCGCTTGCTGCCAGCGGTTTGACAGTCGTTGGCTGCGGTCATTCATTGTGATCTTTTCATGTTTGCTTGTGCGCGCTGACACCACGATTGTTAATTCAGTTAGTAAGCCAATGTGTCCAAGTTTATGCAGCCGATAAAACTACTGTCCCTACTCCGAATAGCTGTCTACTAATTTGCTATCGCAATCGATTCTTCGCCTTTCGGGTGAAACTGCGACATTTTTTTTACGTCTAACGACGGAAAGTAGCGGGCATGCCTCAGTCTGTCGAGAGAATCGTCGATACGCGGTAATAGGCAAACGTCTTTCTTTGTCACCCGGTTCAGCTTGCAGTTGTCGACGCAAAAAAGTCGCAGCTTCACCCGAAAGGCGAAGCATCGATTGCGATAGCAAATTATCAGAGAGCCATATGAAGTAAAATATTACTATTATCGGCGGTATCGACTTGTAAACATTCGCTTGCTAACTAAATTAACAAGCATGGTGTCAGCGCGCAAAGCAAACATGAGTACATCACACTCGATGACCGCGGACACTCGCTGTCAAAACGCTGGCGTGCGGAAATGCTGAAGCAGCAGTGAGGGAAGCGACCTTCATGCTGTATATCGCTTCAACGCAAACTGAGTGCCGAGAACACACAGCCCCCACAAAGCTATGAGCCGCCGATGCACCTATATAGACTGTGCCCCCCGCACAGATCGCTCTAAAGATACGGCCGTGCGCAGCCGCCACATACGCGGTTGCAGCCAGAGTAAAATGCCACCCCCCACCGCCCCTCCCCTCCCCCCGATGCCTCGCAACCCTGGGTGCCTCGTGCGTGGCGAAAGAAGGCGCACTTCGTGCCAGCTTTCTTCCCTTTCGCGCGGACGAGATTGAGCCGCGCTCGTCGGCTCCCCTCGCACGCTTCCACTCGCATATACAGCGTTAAGGCGCGCCACTACGGTGTTACCCTGCTTGGACTTTATACGGAACCTCGCGGGGACGACGATGGCATAAATTAGCCTAGAGTGTCCATACAACTGATATCGAAATGAAACGCACACTGCTGTCTTTCTTTTTGACCACCACTACCGGCGGTGCCCAGGGGCTTTTTTAAGGCTAGATAGCGTCGTCGACGAGAATTTTCTCCACTTGTTCTTAAATCGCATCGCGTTTTTTCGGTCCTACATGGTAAGGGTTTCGTCGGATTGGTCTCGCTGTCCCCTCCATGATAAATCGGCGCTCTGTCAGTGGCGCCTGACCGACTCTGGATGTGGACGAGAAGCAATCGCGAAACTGGTGCAGCAGGTCCACAAGGCGTTGCCTTTCCGCTGGCATACGATCGCGCTTACGTCAAGAACAGGCAGCGGTAACGAAGTGTCTTGCTCTCCCTGTTGTAATGCAAAGCATTCGCGGAATTCCGCAATCTCGTCGAGGTAAGCACCTGCTTTGCCTTTCGCAATGTGCCATCGTTCCTTTTATAGTGTAAACCCTCTTCAATAGCAGTAACTCAGGAACTGTATAAACACAAATTCAATGTAGCTTGAGCTTACTATGTTCACTGTTCACAATTTCAAGCTCTATTGTTGATGAATTGCTTTTTTTAGTTAAAGCAATCGAAAATTATCTAACGCAGACACAACATACGTACAACGTGAAGCACACTTGTGGCACCATCCACAACTTCAGATTGTCAGCAAGCTTTATTTTCGGGGCTTTAAAGAAAACGCTGAACACTACGAGAAAAATTACTTCGATTCCATCTTGCGATCTTATTAATCGGATAAATTCTATTGCTTTTGTATGCAGTGAACTCAGTGACTAGTAGCATACAATCAACATTACTCGAATTATTGTTGTAGTTCTAGATTTACGTCTACTTCTTCAGTGCTTCGAATCAACATAGCAAATTTATTTGTTTGATGAGGTTTTCTTTGTGGAAGCCTTTTGATCACCAGGTGACTTAATAAAGTTACAATTGAAACCGTGCATGTTATAACACCCCAAAAAACACAAGAAAGAAACCATAAACGCGAATAAGCGACGCCACCACCTGAATTAGCCACTACATCAGTGGTTATAGTGACTGCTACCTAATTTATTTATTTATTTATTATTTACAAATGCTCCAAGCCCTATTCAGGCCCCATCCGGAGCGCTTATATCAATGGTAACGAACAAGACTAGAAACAGAAAAATACAGGGACTATAACATCTGCAACGCAGAATTAGCAACAATAAATAATAAGCAGGAACAATAGTAGTTCACAACTCAAAAACAATGCAGTGATATACCATGCACACACAATAGTTGATATGTATTAAGCATTTTATCTAATAATATTATAAAGCACACACTAGAATTGATTATTATCCTTCATTGTGGTGTAGTACAATAATAATAATAATTAGAAGAAGAAGAAAAAAAATAATCACAAGATGAACGAACAATTGTGTCGTATCAGCGTTAACTACTTCTTGTGGTAATTTATTGGATAGTGAAATTCAATAAGGAAACAGAGAATATTGATGCGTGTTAAGGTGACTGAATGGTTGCCTAACTGTTTTGTTGTGGTGTGTACGGTCAAAGAGCATGGACGGCTCCGTTATGTAACGTTCACAAGTATTTTAAAATGATCATGGTAAACCTGATAAATTTTAATCTGGACAACATTCTACGATGAGCGAGTGTTTTGATCTTTGCCCTATTATTAAGACGCGAATAGTTGGAATAGATAAACCTGAAGGCTAAGTTCGACACCCTTTCTATTTTTGTAATTAAATATTGTTGACATGGACTCCAGATTAAGTCCACATATTATAATTTTGGCCAGATGAGAGTTTTGTATGCTGTTTACTTTACGGCGGGTGACGTATGACGCAGTTTCCGTTTAAAAAATGCCAGCTTTTCAGTGCGTTACCACCGATTATCTGAATGAGGTTCCCAGTATAAGATACTCGTGGGTGTAACACCATAATACTTCACTTGCCAAATTTTCCTAACATAAGTATTTTTAATGGTGTAAGAAAATTCTAAAGGCTCCTTTTTGTTACTAAATGGTATGCTCGCCATTTGCGAAGTACTCAGGTTCAAGCCCCATTGGTCACACCATGCACTGATTGAATAGAATGCATCATTTAGTCTGACTTGATCGGAGTGTTGATTTATGCTATACTCGCGGACCACTTTCTGTGGCAATGAAGGGAAAGCTACGGGCGCGTGGATGCTGCACATGTGTTAGCGCGCCAAGTAGTTCGGCAGCGTTTGACAGTGCTTTTTGGTTGCTCGGAACGGACGCTGAATCGACGCAGCTTTCACGTGCGACGGTTCCGCGTTTGCCCAGACGCGGAAGGGAAAAGCCGCAAAATAAGCAAACGTTTACGCTCAGTGGTGTGTTCTGTCTTATGTAACTGTTGCTAATAAGCTGTTTATGTTTTCTCTTCCCCAGCCTAAACCTACGTGGATTAATACGCGGGACTCTTTTCAGAAGCGCTCTCACTTGTGCGCGCTTTGCCTCCGCTAGCTTTCCCTTCATTGCCAGAGAAAGTTGTCCGCGAGTATAGTATAAACAACACACTCGTCCGCAAAAAGTCGAATGTTCGATGGTAGTTGCACTGTCAAATAGAAATGATTTATATAAACCAAAAACAGCGGATCAAGCACCGACCCTTGTGCTACTCCTGAGTGCACATCTAGAGTGTCAGAGATGAAGTCATTAACCGCCACGTATTGAGTCCTTGAAGCTAAGTAGCATGCTAACCCACAAACAATGTTGTGCTCAATAACAATAGCATGCAATTATTTACTAAATCATCATGAGGAGCAACATTAAACGCTTTAGAAAAGTCTAAAGAGACTGCGTCAATGCAGAAATATGACTCGTCATATTTAGTGAATTTACGAAATCATCGGTTATCTCGGCTACCTGAGTTGCAGAGACAAGACCAGACCTAAAGACATGTTGATTGTCATGAAAAAGTTGGTTAGTTTCTAGATGTATCATAATTGCCGCAAATATAATATGTTCTTGCACCGTATAAATTGTGGATATTAGCGAATCTGGTCTGTAATTGTTTAATTCTAATGGAGGTCCAGATTTATGAATTGGGACTATCCTCGCGAGCGTCAGCGATACGGTCTCACTCAATATTCTAACACCTAGGTTGTATATATTTTATACAAATACTCTGGCACCCAAGTCGCATATCAGTTAAGAAAAACGTTAGGCTCATATATATATACATACCAACTTTATATCAAGTCCACGCAAAATGTTAATGGTGTTTGCTTAAGTTCACTTGAGGCATCGGTTTAAGAATCGCATGTCTGTGATCGATGCCGTCAGCATAAAAATGTAGTGAAAAATGCGTTGAATTTTTGAGAAATATTTAAAGGGATCATCAATGCTTACACCCCATGCTTTTATCTCTGTGATACAATTTTTGTCTCTAGACAAATAGCGCCAGAACTTTTGGCTTGTTCTAACATGAAAGAGGACGAAGTGCTGGAAAAGAAATTGGTTACTTGCTGCCTGAATTTTTTTTTTCCTGAACGGTGTGTACTATATTTGGAAGCTGTTTCTTGCAACCGCGTTTACGACAGCGTTTAACTTTGCGTTTAAGATGAATAAGGTGACGATTCATCCATGGGTAGTTCCTGTTGACACGGTTCTTTTTTAGACACATAACTACGTTCACAGTAACATATTACGTCTTTAAATCGTGACGATAACTCTTTAACGTCTTTTATCTCATTGAAATACAGGAACGAGGATTCCATATAGCTAAGCACTGCATCATTATCTGCATGCGCATATAGTCCATGATAAATGTGTGAGAAAGTTGAACTGGTGATCGCGAGCTAACAATAGGGCATACTAAAACAAGCAACTTGTGATCAGATATCCAATGTTTTACAATAATAGAGCAGTCTATAAGCGAGCTGCTTACAAACGTAAGGTCAAAAGCAGAAGAAGTACTGGAAATCTTGGTAGCATCGGAAACCAGTTTGTGTAAAGGAAAGGTAAACGCAGTTAGTATTAGTGGCTCAAAATTTTAGAATCTTTGCCGTCACGAGAAAGACTGGACCAGTTATTGCCGGGTAACTTGAAATCACCAGTCATAAGGATGCTTCAACGCTAATTTGTATTTTGGAGCAAGTGATCATATAGTGCTTCAAAATATTCAGGGGGAGCATTCGGAGTACGATAGTCACCCCCAAAAGTTATATTCTTACCAAAAACAAAAACTGGAGGATGCTTAAGCTTCGCCTTTGACAGTGGAACGCGAAAGCGTTATCGGGCCCCGTTCGCATCGCATTTTTCTTTGAGTAGGTTTAACTGCAACACAGAACATGGGAAAGCCAGCTTACAAAGACCAAGCTTACACCGATCCCCCTAAAATCGGCTCACTTTTTTAAACAGAAATGCATTGCTAGGAGGACGTTTTTTCAGGGGCAATATAAGTCGGCATATATTGCAATGTGAAGGCCCTAGGACCTATTTTAATTGTTTTAATAATTGTTTTCAATTGCCCCGACGCGCGCGCGTGTCCAAAGCTCATTAAGCAGGCCAAGTCCCAATCTGACCTGCCAAGTATGCGAGCGCGATCTGGATAAGATTTTGGCAAGTATTCCTACCCGAGCGCGCCGCTGTTGGTGTGGTAGAAATGCTGGAAAAGGGGTCTGTGTTTGTGTTTCCTCGAAACAAAATTATGTTTTCTCGTACATTCAAATTACAGTCGGATGCCACCTTGTCTTTAGGTTGTGGTTAATGTGTACTTTTCCATTTTTCTGACAGATTTCACTGTGAGAAATTGAATTTCTGTTCACTAACGCCTTGCACCACGCGGAGGGCCTGTGTGGTCCGGGTGGTGCCGGATAATTTTCTCCTGCACTGACACCTTGCGCCACGTAGAGGGCCTGCGCGGTCGGTGTGGTTCGGGATGATTTTCTTGGCCACGGACGCCGACATCCACGCCGACGCTGGATTTTCTGCGACATGGGTCTCTTAACACTGTCGCGTTAAAAATTTCAATGTGCGTCACATAACTTTGTGATTATTGATGCCATCGAGGCGGGGAAATTTATTGTTTTTTATTGCAATTGCAGCTCCACGACCTCGCGATCCTCTGTCCCTACGGATTAGCGTGTATGAAGATATCACAGTATGCTGATGTTATTGTAGTGTCCTTTTATGAAGCGCCGCTGACTGTTCTTTTGCGACGCAGCAGCTGCGGGCCGCTGCCACGTCAGTACAGAAAGGCCGAGCCTCTCTGCTATGTGCTGACATGCGTTCCGAAGGACCTTAATGAAGTTTTACCATACCATACCATACAGCTGCTGCGTTTAATGTACATGGGAAGTTCGTATAATAGGTGTTTTTTTGCATAGTGTAATTAGATGCTATTTAAGAAAAAAGTCTCAGTTTCGCCCGGAAGCGAAGCATCGATTGCGATAGCAAATTATTTGACCACTATACCAAGTAAGGATAGTAGTTTTCTCGGCCGTAGAAACTTGTAAACATTCGCTTACTAACAAAACTAATAAGCCTGGTCTCACGCGCGCGCATGCAAGCATGAACACGTCTCCCTCGATGACCGCGGTCCTCACGCTATCAAAACACTGGATTGAGCAAGCGCGGCAGCAGTGAGCGAATTCCCCTTCGTGCTGCCTCTCGCTTTAACTGGAACTAGGCCAGAAAATAGTTCACATGAACTTTCAGCCATCGACGCACCTAGACAATTTGTCCCGCATCGCAGATCGCTTTCCAAATAGAGCCCGCACTGCTACCACCAGCATAGAACGGGGCGCCCCCTATACATCCCATCCCCGCGGTGCCTTGTGCGCGACGGAAGACCACGTGCTCTCTTCATGCTTTCTTCCCTTGCGCGCGCGAGATTGAACCACCATCATCGGCTCACCCTCACTGCTTTCACTCGCACATACAGCGTACGGCGCGATGTCACGATGTTATCACACGTGGACATTAAACGGCCAATCATGGTGACGACGATGGCGGATTTGCGCCTGGGGTGTTCATATTATTATATCGCAATAATAACGCGGCGCAATGAAACCGCCTTTGTGAATAGATATCGATATTTACCGAATTCACCGTTCTTTAAAATAGATTTGCCTTCTTTTACAACAAAAACAGTTTCAAAACCACAGATATGCACCCGTCCAACTGTTTTTAGGGCTTGCTCAGTAACGCAAGTATAATGATCGCTTTGACGCAGACATCTATGTGCATTCTGCGTAGTTCCTGTATTCAATTATATTGCTACGTATGATTTGTCCTTTGCATAGTAAAATGACAGTTATTCACCCCGGGACATTACTTATTCAAAAGAATTTCCTTCACAAGGGCTCACTTTAGCTGCAAAAGGGTTTGCCGTGCTTCCTTATCACGCGATTGGAGCGTTTTAGTATGAGTTCTGAAGAAAGCTACGCAGATATTTCATTAGCATACAATTGGTCATTGGAATCTATACAAATGCCCTTAGCCTATAGATGAAAGTTTAACTCTTCTTATGACTCTTGGTCTCGCTCAAGTCGGGTAGAAGTCTCGAGAAGAGATTTCGTGCAGGGAAGAAAAAGACACGTCTGCTACGGAAAATAGAAAATTTTATTGAAGAACTCAGAACACGAATACATCAGTTGAGAGCAGTGCTCGCACAGCTGACTTTCTTTTTCTTCTGTAAATGAATTTTCATGCTTCCTTAATAAGTGTTCAACCATACCGCATTGCCCAGATTTCCGTATTATTTATTCACCTTTGTATCCTGAAGGAGACTAACACATTTTTGCTTGCAGAATTGTTTCTAAATGCTGGCGCTTCGACTAAAATCAGATCATTGAGTATGTTGTGTTCAGCTGAGTGTAGACTTACGCCGAAGCTATGGTACTGATAGCCTCGCCTCAACTCTCATGAGTAGAGGAAGCTTCTCGAGTACATGAAGGCTTCAGGTTTGAATGCCTGAATGTAGGCGTAATGCACCTGACTTGCATTTTGCTTTCTGTTTTTCTCTCTTTATCGCTATTTCACTCCCCATCCACCTTCCCTGTGTAGGGCAGCAAACGGTACAAGGTTCGGGTAACATCTGTGCTTTTCAACTTTCCCGCGTTCTTAGGTTTGTTTAGGACGCTAGAACGTTTTCCCCTTGGAGCCGTGCGAAGAAGAATATCTTCATATGCCCTGCAGAATTTCACAACGCTATTGCAGAACTACGAGAGCGAATGCCTGCGCTAACACCTAGCCTAATTTGTGGCCCATTTAAGTAGCATTATTATCATGCTGAACTGGAACTAAACTTCCCAACACAATGATCCAATGCTCTACCCATTGGTCACAGATGAAGGCACTTGCTCACGCACCGCTACTCACTAGCGCTTTGAGACAATGGGCGTGGGCGTCACGTCCCGCAGCAACATTTTGCTTGCAAATGCGAAATCATGTGCTCGCTCATGAGTTTACTTTAGGCTACAAGCTGGTACGAAAAACGTAACTATTTGTTACAACAAGCATAATATTGTTTCCTGTAAGCTCCACTGAGCAATAAGGCAGGTTTTCGAAATATATTTCACTTGGTGGAGCGTATGCGGCACGAGATTACGTATGTTGAATGTTCTGTAAACTATGGGAAACAACAAGAGCCGGCGCTCAAGGATAGTTGTTTCATCTAGATTCCGCTTAGTAAGTGATCCATTCTTTTGGATATATTCCACTGACTTGTTGGGACTTGTGGGCAATGTGAACAAGAGCGTACCGCTGTCATTCACATCGCTTACCGATAAGTCCTTATGGTATGTGAGAGTGTCACGGCTTCACCAGATTTTTGCATGTGACAGCTAGGGCTTTGAGAGGCTTTGTGAGATTGCACCACCTAAGGGATTGCTCAATTTCCCCAGTGCTCCCCTGTGTCAGCTAGCATTTTTAGACGCCATATGACATTCTACCCCCTTGGCGGTTGACTCATCTCGCACTGAAACGGTTGTAGCAGTTCTCCTCACTACAATAAATGAATTCGCTATTACCATATAGATACCAAGCCGCCATGTTGCCGTGGTCATCAAACACGTTCGCATCACACACAATTGGAACTTGCAGGGACGCGTTGCGCCATTCAGTTACACGATGTGGCACACCCCAACATTGCTAGATAGCTAACTACCTGCCAAATAACAACATTTCGTTCCACCAATTTCCACAGGATTCGGATAAGAATAAAACAGACAGAAAAGATTGCTTGGTGTATCATGAAAGCCTTTTAGCCATTTGTTTTTTTTATTTACTTATTTATTCAACATACCATACAGGCCCGAAGAATGGGAATTAGGTAAGGGGAGCTTCAAAATATTGCATAGTATACACAGCATGCAATTATACAAATTACGCCAAAGCTCTGCGAGGGCTTGCAACCGAGATGAAGAATATGAATCATATAACATTGATTTCCCCAGTGTTTTAATTCTACATCACTTCTTTCTGTAAACACATTTATTCCTAACAGCATGAAACGCTATTCATGATTGCTTTACGCTTTCCACCTCAGCAACTTATTTTCTTCGATGACATCATAACAACAAATATTTACCTAATAAATTTATCGACCAATATAGGCCACCGCTGAAGCCGCGGCTGCTGAGCGCCATAGGAGTACTGAATATAGGCGCATACATGTTAGCAGGTACGTGGCATTGAAATAGGTAAACGCATAAAAGAAGTTTCCATTTCGGCGCTTCTTGACAAGACAAACGTTGTGGATTTTAAGCGAATCCCGTCTTTGCATGCGCAAGAAATATCCAGATTTTGGACGAACTAGATGCATGATTTTCTTTTGCTCTTCCGAGTCAAGTTTATGTCAGACAACAATCTTTGGTGTTTCTTTAAGAACCTTGCGGACACTTCGTACATGACTTCGTACCAAAAAAGCTAAAAGTACGGTGTAGCCAGAACTCGTGCTAATATGTAAATATTGTACGCTTGGAATGAAGGGCAAAGAAAAAGTGAAAGCAACATCGGCTACACTCATTAGCGAGCTGGATGCAAAAACTTACAGCTCTGTGCACGCAGCTGCCGCTCAGTATCAAAAATGCCATGGACCACTATCAAAATGTCGCTTAGAAACATTTCGTTCTTTCGTCCCCAGAGAAGTTCTGGAGCCATTTCTGCCCTAAAAAGGAGCGCTTATATTCTCTATGTTTAAATACCGAAATTGTAACCGTTAAGCACGCAATAACGGAATCCTTTACCGCTTTTGCTGTTCACTATTTACTAACCATAACGGTAAAACGCCAGACCACGATACATTTGATAATATACTTCTTACAAGCAATTTTTCCATATCAGAAGAAGCCATCTTTGACTTTGGCTCAACGTTGACGCAACAAATCGCCCGAAGTCCACGGCAGATATTGCACCGTCGTTGTAAAGTAGCGCGAATGGTGCTCAAAATGTGTGCGTATATTTTTATTGTGATAGCAATTATATGGACTCTCCAGGCGCATTTTCGCCGTCGCCGTGAGGTTCCGTATCAAGTGCAACGGCGATAAAATCGTCGCCGCACGCCGACATAGTGAAAGAGCGCGAGGGGAGCCACCTATCCCGGCTCAATCTGTCGCGCGCGAGGCAGGAAGGCGGAGAGCAAACGCGCCGTCTTCCTTCGCGCGAAAGGCCGTGGGGGATGGGAGGGATGGAGGGCGGGGGCGCCGTTGTGCTCCGGCGCCAACTGCGTATTTCTCGACCGGGCGCAAGGGACACTGGCGATCGCGGCTAAATCTCGCGCGACAAAGGAGGAAAGCGGGGAGGCAGCACGGGAGGGAGAGTGTGCGGCTTCTACTCCGCTAACAACGGCCTACTTTGCTCGGCCGCGTGCGGTCGCGCATCCCGTATCTTGAAATCGATCGGCAGACGGCTCATACCTTTGTGCATGCTGTGTTTTCGCTGATCTGTTCCCGTTGAAGCGATTAGACAGCACAAAGGTCTCTTGGCTCGCTGCTGCTGGACGCTTGCTCACTCCAGCTTTTTTAAAGCGAGTGTGATGTGTTCATGTTTACTTTTGCGCGCTAACACCATGCTTGTCAATTCAGTTAATTCAGAATGTTTCCAATTTTATACGGCCGATAAAACTGCTATCCTTACTTCATAGAGGTGTCTACTAGTTTGCTATCGCACTCGATGCTTCGCCTATTGTGCGAAACAGTGACTTCTTAAACAGGTCACTGCTAAAGTCAAAGCTCACGAGAAATGGATATTTAGTAACATAATCCTTATACCAAAAAGTACCATCCAAATGGTAGTCTCCTCTTTTCGGCCAATTTCGACATTGTGTTCGTGTCGAAAAATTCTCGAACCCATTGTACTCAAGCATATGACATTTTTGAAGCTCATAACTTTACACATCAGCGAAAGATTGATTTGGGAAAGGCCTATCAACCTGTACGCAATTACAAGAAATTGTTCACGAAATAGACATGACAACCAGGGTCATGTTGACATATTTCCACACATCGAAAACCTTTTGATAGCATCTGACACTCATAACTACTTTCAAAACTTAAAACACTGCTTAAGAATGATTCACTGTGTATTTCTTGTCACACACAATAATGGACTATTGAAGGTGAAACCACCGGCACTCGGGAAGTTCCGTCAGGAATGCTACAAGAGTCGGTAAGTGCACCCTTTTTCTTTCGAATCTTTATTAAGGAGATTGTTATCATACTTTTCGGAATACAAGATTCTTTTCAGACGACTGCATACTGCACCGAGATATCTGTAGCCGTAGCCATGGGCGTACTAAATTTAATAAAAAAATACGACAGCAACGACAACAACGCGCAAGCAGAAACCATTGAAATGAACACATTCTAATAATAGTCAACAATTATCCATTGAAGACAAATACAAGTGCCTTGCAATTATAACGATATCAGGCTTGAAATGGAACCAGTGCGTTTCGTATATTGAAAAAAATGCCGCAGTTTCGCCCGAAAGGCGGACAATTCATTGCGATTAAAGAATTATTAGACAGCTGTACGATGTAAGGAAAGTAGTCTTATCGGCCATATAAACTTGAAAATATTCGCTTGCTAACTAAATTAATAAGCATGGCGTCAGCGCCCACAGGCAAACATGAACACATCACACTCGATGGCCGCGGACATGTGCTGCCGCGGAAAGAGCATATGAGATAAAGAGCAGTACGCCTCCCCACAGTCTGGATGGACAGTGGGGCTCTACATTAAGGGCGAAGTGACTTAATTGGCCCCTGGTAGGGGAACGACGCCGTTTGGAGCATGCGAAAGGGCGACGATTGTGGTCTAGTGAGTTTAGGATGTGGTAGCGGAAAGGCCCGCCGAGCAAATTGATAATGAGACAGTTGTCAAACAAACTATTAATGAAGGCTAAACTGGCGGCTAATTTTGGCACAAGTTAAGTGCTGCATACGCTTGGTGGTCGAAAGGTGGTTAGAATATGACCTCGAAGCAACTCTGTGATATCATCTGCGTGCTAACATTTCCACAAGCATTGACAAGCGTTTCCTCGGAGAGGCTTTACGTGCATGTAGCTTCACGCCCTGTAAGGATACCTTTCCACCGCAAATCAGGCACGTGTGCATTCAGGAGCCATTCGTTATAATGAACTCGATTGATGCAACGTGCGCCATATCAACAGAGCGAAGCAGAATGACAGGTGGTACACATAGCAGGTTCAGATTGCGGCACTGATTTGCGGTAAATAACTACAGGGCTGGAATACGGCTGTGTCCATGTGCTAAGAAAATGGCACTTCTGGGCGCCTGCGTTTGGTGGAAAACTCACGGAGCACGTGCACCTTTCTGCATCGTTTATTGCAAAGTCCGAACGCAGATACTTTGTTGAGCAGTTTTTTTTCTTTTTTTTTCAGCCGAGAATCTTTAGGGCTAATTTTTCTATACATTTGCTCTTCTTGTTTTGCAATTCACGTAAAACCCCGATGACTTGAATACCAGTAAATGCCCTTTCCGCATTCTGTAGAAAGAAATACATTGGTATTCAGTTACTTTTGTGCTTCAATGCATAACTTGATGTTTTGTAAAGAAAGTAAATGGAATGCCAACACATTTCTCCGCAAAGTTCCGGAATTAATATCTCGATACTAGTGTCATCCTGAGAATTCGTTCGAAGTGGATACGCCTCGCAAACTCCATGGCTAGATTTTGTATATTGCAATATGGGCCATAAGGTAATTAGTTAAAAATTTAATTAGGAAATTTTCGGGGGGCTTACTGGATTAGGCGTTTGAAACTTCTCTGCAAGTAATGTCTACCTCTTCGAGTAGACCAGCTCTTGAACTAGAATTGAGCTATCCGCCACGGGCAACCCTTAACATTTTCGAAAGTGTTAGCTGAACCGCCGGGTATACTCGACGCCCTTGGTAGACTACAAGATTTGGAGGAACCATTCAAAATGTTGAATTCACAAACAGTGGGGAAATGGCCAAACTCAACGCTGTTCACATCGCGAATCCGTTGCAGTAATGTCTATTCCAGCAATTAGTGCGCCAATGTCCACACATGTTTCGTTTTGCTATCGACCTGACCTTGGCTATAGGCTTCAAGGGTTTTCCACCGACGCCATGGTAGCGCAGTGGCTTTGGCGTTGCGCTGCTGTGGCGTTGCGGTGTGGGATAAAATCGTGGCTGCTGCAACCGCATTTTGATTGGGGGTGAAATGAGAAAACATCCCTGTATAGTCTGTTGGGTGCACGTTAAGAAACCACAATTGGTCAAATGTAATCCACAGTCCAAGTGTGCATCACAGTTATGTCGTGATTTTGTCACTGCAAAATACAAGAAATAAATATAGATATTTCCTTCTTTGTCTACTGACTCCATAACGAGCGTCGCCAGCCAAATGCTTGTCGTGACGCGGCAGACTTCATCCACAAATCCTTGGCAGCGCATACACTAACAAATGTCGCATTCCTTTGAGAGTGACCTGTATTTGGCGCATCCACTCATCATAAACTCGGCAGAAATGTAATGTACAAGACAAAAAATGTCACAGTTTCGCCCTAAGGGCGAAGCAATGAATGCGATAGCAACACAGCAATGTCATACGAAGTAAGGTGAGCGGCTTTGGTACCAATATGAATTGTAGTGAACATGAGCTGATTAAGTAAGCAGGTGTGCTGCGGCGTAAGTAGACCGACATGAAGAGAGACTCGATGACCACGAGAAGGCGCGTGTGAAACGGTGGTGTTGATGAGAAGCGCTTCCTGTGGGCAGCGCGTGCGAATGGACACACCTGTAGTGCTGCACTGCCGATCCGGGCAGCATTGCATGTGTAGCGTCCGTTGGAAAATGTGGCCCGACTATTACTAACTGAATGAACAAGCGTGGTGTGAGCGCGCACAAACATGAATAGATCACACTGAATAACTGCAGACATGATTGACCTATTATGCATAGAAGCAAATGCATTAAAGTTTGGTGTTGTATTCTAATTTATTTCAAATATATTTTATGACGTACGACATTTTACCCTACTTCAGCCACCTTGACATATTTACTAAGCCTTTTTACGCGGCTCCTCCATGACGACAAATCTCAAAATTTCCAATGAGCTTGGCGGAATGAAATCGGTGTCAGACAGATTTCTCAAGCACAGCAGCCCAAAGCTTTAGTGCTGCATTGCAAATGCCCATTGAGCATTCGTGGCGCCGCACTGATGTTCACGAATAAACCATCATAGCCATCATCATCAACATCGTCGTCAAAGCGTGAGAGCAGCCCGACGTCGGTACACGGCTCATGTATGGCGCGTTTTGGCAGTGACAATCGGAGAGTGCCTCCATTCCTTACATGGTTAACACAACAAAGTTGCGACTCATCGTGGGATGGGTTCTGCCAGATTTTTTTTCCGGGTACACTACAAGTGTCCTCTAGTGCTTAAACGGGCCATCTGCACCTTGACTGACCCCATGAAGTGCCGTTCTCTGCACCAGGTGGCAAGAAACATTAAAGCTATCTAGACGGTAAACATTTGCAAGTATTTGATAAGACAAAAAAAAGCCCGCCCACCCCTCCCAGATAACAAAAATATTCAAGATACAGTTATGTTTGGTGTGAAGAATATTACATAATACGCAACAACCTAAGACAGATAAAAGTACTTTAATACGTAAATGAGGATGACAAATATTGTATAAAGTCGTGTACGGGCCAGACTATTTCGGTTTATTCACGACGTGCGGCCCTAACATGTGACCGGGCCATCCGGTCGAATTTGATCTCCGGTGATATGACCAACTACTACAAAAGTGAAAGCTAGCGTATAGGGTACTACAGTAGCAGGAATTCGTTTACCCGCGTACTTGAAAATACGGGTGCGAGAAAAAAATGCGTGCATACACGAAGTGCTAACGAAAAACTATAAAACTCGTACGTTTTGAGAGGACGAATCAGACAGTCTTTGCCCCTATTTTTTATTAGCCAAAACAAGGCATATACAGGTAATTACAAATATATGTACTATTAGGCTTACCTTACACAATTTTTCCACATAGCCTCACACCGGTTCAAACGTTAGTCCCATCGTAGCACTAAATTTGAGATTTCCCTGTAGTATAATTTGTCCAGGCGACTCTGGAACCACCGTGGGACTGCTGTAATTGGCTTCATGGCCTTTTCCGAACTCAAAACACCACTACCTCACACTTGTCAAAGCGCGACACCTTTCCCCATAGTGGACTCGTTTAACTGTAGATTTACATGGGCGATCGTCCCTTGGTCCATAGAAAATGGATCACACTTTGTTGCTCGTACGCCATGGACGTGCTAAGAACAACCGCCATCTTCAACAACTGACAGCAGTGGCGTGCCGCGGAACAATCAGCAGATAATGCCGGGTCGGTCCAAGAAAGGCCCACCACTGGGAATGGATATGTAGACTTCGCATTGTCAATCGTAATTTGGCTAAAAAAAGGAGGGGGGGGGGGACGCTTATGCTGCAGACAGTCCATCCTTCTCGGAATCCGATACGTCGCACCCAGTAACAAGCACCTTCGCGGCTGAGGCTTATTCGCTGTTATTGGCTGCAAAGCACGCGAACATGAGAAACCGGCAGTAATAAAACTGAAGTAGTGTGTGAGACGGGACTAGTTCGTATTCCATATTTATAAGACCAGTGCAAAAACAGACACGAAACACAAAACAGAGTCAACTAGGACAAGCACTTGTCCTCGTCGCCTCTTTATTGTGTTTAATGTCTGCTTTTGCGCGGGTCGTATCAATATAGTAAGATAGGGTAATACGACAAACAATATTAACGAAAACCTGGCGAAAATATTAGTAACATCAAAATTAAACCACAGTAGGAGCTAGCAATACGTGTTCGATTGAATGAACAGAAAAGCAAGAACGCGTTTGTTTATTTTTATGTTAGTTTGATGTAAATAGGCACTTGGTGCCGCAGCTAAACGTCGCCTCCCTTCCTCCCCCTCCCCCACGGCCTCTCGCGCGTCTGAAGAAGGCGCGTTTGCTCTACAATATATGGTGATTGTAAAGGAGGAAAGAGACGCCTACTTCTGCAGCCCTTAAGCGAGCACGGCGCAGAACGCGCGTTTTTTCTCCGCCGTGCGTTCACTCCCCGTGAAAGCGCCCGCGCCCCCGCGCCCCTCGCGCCCTTTCACTCGCACATACAGCATTCGGCGACGATTTCATCTCCATTGACGTCATACGGAACCTCACGGCGACGGCGACGACGACGGCGACGCCGACGGCAGAAATCTGCTTTTGAGTGTCCATATATTTGCTATCGCAATAATAGGCACTTGATGCCGCAGCTAAACGTCGCCTCCCTTCCCCCCCCCCTCTCCCCGCCACGGCCTTTCGCGCGTCGGAAGAAGGCGCGTTTGTTCTACATATATGGTGATTGTAAAGGAGGAAAGATAGCAAGAACGCGTTTGTTTATTTTTATGTTAGTTTGATGAAGTTTGTCGTCCCATTCCCCCATTTAGTTCTCTCAGGCACGCACTTGATGTGCTTCATCTTTGTTAAAGTTGTGTACAGAAAAAATGACATTCGCATCACACTGCAATATAAACTCAACATATTTCTAAATATTTTATTGGTCCTGCACGTGCACGCAAATATAGACACACTTAATACTGATGCCTGGGAAGCGTCATATTTGAGTCTGCTTTGAATAATTTTGAAGCTACTGAAGTGGAATGTGAAATAGTAACGATAATTTAAGTGATCTCCGAATCTCCGAACAGTCATTGTGCTGCATAGCGAAAATACGTGCTTGAATCTTTAGCAGTAGGATGCCGGCGTGTAGTTTTGTAACATGCTGTGCGTGGGTACAGCGAAATGACTATTGTAGAAAGTCTCTTAATTATTATGCATTCCAACAAAATGAGCGCCTTCCCTGTTGTGCCTTTTCTTTCTTAAAGCCATGTTCTTCGACTACTACCACCGGCCTGTTGGACGATGAGATGTAGAACGTTTTCATAAGACATTTTCCGCAGCTGCAGATACACACGCGAGGTCAGAGATGGGCTGTTAATATTCAGAACGTTGTATTTACCTCTTTGATGATACTATTTCAATATACTAGACTCCAATATTTCAATTTGTGCGTACGTCAGGATTTCAGGACGTCATAAACTGCTTTGACGCACATAAGCCTCACGTCACTGAAGCTTGCTTCGCATTAGTTCTAAACTGAATGTCGAACAGACGGTTGTTCTTCCGCACTTTAAGGTGACAAAAACACAGCAGCTAAAGTATTGGCATTTATATAAACACCATGGTTGTATTTGGACATTGGGGAAATCGTATGCTGGCCTATTGCAGTGTAATTCAACTACTTATGCAACATATTCGCTATGTTACATCCCCTGGACGGACATCGTCATTAATTCCTGTGCAGGCGTAGAATTAATTTATTATCCTTACCTTCATTCAACGTTTTTATACATTGGAACGGCTCTGTGAAGATGTCCCTAATGTGTAGTGGTTAAATTATCTCCATTTATTAAAGTCCGATGTTAAATTCTTCCTGAAACACCATTCTTACGGCAACAAAATTACATCGTTCATCTAAAGAGGAAACAAAAGAGCACTTGATGTTTCTGTGCACGTTGATACTATTCCTGAGCAATCAATTTTTGACAATGTTTGTTTTCGACTATACATGCAAATGTATCAGCATTTTTAGGGGCTTGAATCTGCGTGAGAAGTGTCAGATGCATAGTATGAATTATAAAATAAAACGTTCTTCAGCTACGATCGTGAATCAACCGACCAGAAAGTGTTAAAATGCGTGAGTCTCTCCCACAATGCTAGAAGAAAAATATTGAGGCAGGTATTTGATACTGATGCCTCTGATACTGGTGCCTTCGAACATATTTCAGTGGCCATTTTTATTCACGTCCTTATTGTAGTTGGTGGCTCGCTAGGTTTGTGAATATAATAGCCGTTATTATTTGCAATATATGTGCTTTGCATGTTAACTTACTCAATGTTGTCTCCCAGTGCTCTATGATGGCGCATGTTTACCAGACAGCACTCTTGAGCAATAAAATTTTGAGCGGAGTTTATACATTTGTTCTACAAATTTATAAAATTTATTCAAGTCCAAGTTGTAACTGAAAAGCTGCCAATATTTCTTTCCCTATTCTTCATGTTATTACATCAACTCATTTCCTTCGACCATTTTCCCCCAGTCAATAGATTCTAGTATTTTCTTTAAACTTCATCTTCTATGGCGGCTCTGCCCAATATCACATTCAGACATCAATAACGGACAGTGTGCATTTTTTGCAGTGAATACAAATAAAAACATCAAATCTGGATTGTAGGAGCGAGGCAATATTCAATAATTCGTTTGTTTGTTCTCTCAAAGGGCCTCCAGTTGGAGAGCATAACATGAAGTGTGGCTCACGTGATTAGGAATAAATAAACAAGCCAAGCGCGCAGCAGAAAATGCTCCAACCTTGGGTCCAAGTGGACGCGCGATTATTTGCTTAAGGGAAGATTGGCACCATGTCCGGCCCATTGAAGAGAACATAGGCATGGCGGCTACCTTTACCAATTACGTGCATTTATAAAATACTCACTGAAAGAGAAAATCGGGACTGTGCCTAACACTTCATGCAATGTACATATTATAAATCTTTTACCCTGATAGCGCATGTGCCTATCCCTGCCGCCGTATTCTCTGAATCGCGTTTGGTTCGATAGTTTTAGTGTATTTGAAAGATAACTTATCGGGAGCGACGCGTTATAAAACGTATTACAAGAGAAAGAGGAAACAGGCCAGAAATGCTGCAGGATGTTTAATGACTTCGGGCAAATGGAGCCCTGAAACGATAGTCTTGTTCATGAGACGAATCTTTCGCGTTATATGTGGCGAAGAAAAGGAAGGCATGATACCTCATTTAAAAGTGGCTTATTATACAGAATTACAATTTGAAACTCCTCGCTACAATTTCGCTGCGTCTCGCAATATTCTGTACACACTCATGTGATCCTGCATAAAGGCAGGTACCGAAACATGTGTAGTGTTGGAATATAAAAAAAATTAGGGTAGGCGTAGTTTCTAGGATGAAATTGAGGTATGGTAACCACGACATGAGATGGTCTTGCCGGTAGCGTCTAGAACAGGCATTATTCGCGCGATTAACCTAATAGGTTCACATAAACTTCTTTAATATTACTTATTTATTACGTTAGACAAGATGGTTGTTACAGCACAGTTTCCATTATATGAAACAAAACATTACGTGAAATGTGGCATGTGGTAGAGCCTGCTCGTATTCCTCGAGGTTGCTGTCACATCGGGGAGCACAAAATGGCCTCGCATGTCATTCTCCGTGGCGGAAGTTCTTCGGTTATTGTCCTGGTGCTGAGCTACAAAAATCAATCAGGGTGCATTACCTCAGCAATCGGCTATTCCTGCGTAAACCATTCAGCACCAACCGCACGTTTGGTAAACTTCCGGTAAGAAGACCGTACAAGTACAAAATATCACGCTGGAAAGCACATTGTTTCTCAGAAATAAAGCAATCATGAAAGAATATTTCAAAATGCAAGCTTTTTATGCGTTAATTACCATGCAATACAACTGTTTTTATCTATGTTAGAGTAACAGCTACACTGCTCCTTTATAAAGCACTGAAATAGTAGTGCAGAACTTAAAACTTGTATCTAACGATCTTTGTAATAACAATAGCTAAGAAAATCAAACTATATCCTCATGAGCCAATATTGAATTGAACAGCGCTGCATGAGTCGTTGAGGAAAGACAGCCAGCTTGGTATCATTTTTGTGCAGAGCTCTAATTATTGAGGGCTATAATAACTGAACGTACGGCATTTTTGTCGCAATCTCACTCCTGTCAAGAACCAGATAGTTGTATATGCATGATTACAATAAATAGAACACGGAGAAAGAGTAAATAGTCTTGCTTTGTGTACAATTCACTGTTATACTTGGGTTTATAATTCGCCCAAGAAGAATTGATGCTTTTTTGCTTGATTTTATGGAAGTAGAATATGTCGATATGTAAGTTATCCTAGTGGCATTAAATATAATTTTTTTCCACGACAAGTTTGCACAATGGATTTCGTGACCTTTTCCTACTAGCAGTAACGCACCTCTGCTTTTATTTTAGGCCCTGACATTAAGGAATAGAATGAGCCGATCCTTGAAAACGTCTCTTACTGCAAGCACGGAAGCAGTTTATTCGCTCGCTTTGGCCATCGAACAGCTAGTCCGGAATGAATCGAGTTGTTCTCGCTATCTTTTGCTTCTGCATGCTACAGCACACTGGAGCCGACAGAAATGGCGAAGGTAAGCCTAGGTATATCTACAGTAAGGCAGTTAAAACTGTGTAATTTAAAACATTTCGTCCCTGCCTATTATTTATAAAAAATGATACTCTAGAAAAAAATACTTAGTGCTGCTTCTCCAGCTCGCTTCTAGAAGACTTTCTGTGTCAGGCTTAACGTGATGGACAACTACTTAACCATGTGTGTGTTAACTAAAGACAGAAAACTTCAGAAACGATAAACTATAAGTGATCATTCAATAGACTGTGAAGCAGAATTTATTTATTTATCGCATTTCACTAGCACTTCATCGCTGTTGACGCCTGTACAGTTGATGCGATTGCCTCTAGGTTGTAGTGAAAACGACGCTATCATAAGGAAGAGAAATTGGAGACTGTCTTTATTTTCCTCAGTGCGCGTCCTATAACCTTCATTCTCGCAGTGCTCAGGTAAACGTTGTTGTCACCGGTACCAAGGAGAGTTAGGCCGAAGCAGCAGTGCCGACAAAAAGAAGTTGTTTGGTGGAGTTTGGCGTCCCAAAGCAACACAGTGGCTACGAGAGTCGCCGCAGCGGATGGCTCCGGGATATTGTTTACTACCTGGTGTTTTGGAGCAAACTTTAAGTGAAAGTGGTGGAGTTTTTGCATTTCGCCCCCATAGGAAATTGACTGTTGCGGTGGTGAATCGAATCCGCGACCTAGTGCTCGGCAGAAGGGAGCAACAGCCACAGTGCCACCTAGGCGGATGCACACGAATGACAACGTAGTTTAGAACTTTATTTCCTAACTGTTTTACATACGCAAATACATTGCATATTTGTGAAAACGTTCTGCGGATATCTCGATCCCAATAACACACCATAGTATTACATCTCAAATACATATAATTAGAAGATATATATATATATATATATATATATATATATATATATATCTTGTTCAGCGACGAGACCTGCGCACCTAATATCAATATCGCTGAACGTAAACAGGCACATGGCACAACTCTCAAAATCGAGAACCCTGCAGCAGTCAGGAGCATAACAATGCTGGCTATACCGTAATCGAGAGTACTGCTCCTTCTTTCTGGGGTTTTACGTGCCAAAACCAGTTCTGATTATGAGGCACGCCGTAGTGGAGGGCTCCGGATTAATTTTGACCACCTGGGGTTCTTTAACGTGCACTACAACGCAAGCACACGGGCGTTATTGCATTTCGCCTCCATCGAAATGCGGCCGCCGCGGCCGGGATTCGATCCCGCGATCTCGTGCTCAGCAGCGCAACGCCTTAGCTGAGTGAGCTACCACGTCGTGTCATCGAGAGTAGATGTAAGGAGAAAATGGCTACCGTCAAAGCAGATTAGTTGGAGATGATACTAGCCACAACCTTCAAATGGGTGTAGTGCATGATTGCTACGGCACACCCCCGCCCACCACACCACATCACGTCATACTCTGCACTGGTCCATATGGATGCAAAGACAGAACCTCATTGCAAGTCTCGTCTCGGCCAAACAGCTATCCGCGGCATGCCGGAGGATGCCGGCTTGGTCAGGCAGCGTGGCGCCATCTCTCGAGCCGGTGCAAAATATGCGCAGTGAAACTCGCGGTCCGCTGGCATTGAAAGAGCACAGGCAACCTTGCCTCAGCGCCATAAGATGAGAGAATCAAGTGTTTGGGGCCCTGTATTTGCCTTTTGAACGTCGCTGTTCGAAATCTGAAATAAAACTTCAACGTAATAGAAATTATAGCTTCAGTGATATTGTGAACAAGCATTAGGAAGAACTGGAAGCAATATGTTTTATAACTTGTTTGGGCAGTAACTATCATACGTAATGCTGTCCTGCAAAAACGATTGGGAGCCAGAGACCGCATCTTCATTACTTTTGCCTGGTTGCCAGATGATCTCGTTTTGTTCTCCCAACGATGCGAGGATGTTCTCGTTTGAATTC
Organism: Dermacentor silvarum; assembly: GCF_013339745.2. Classification (NCBI taxonomy): domain Eukaryota; kingdom Metazoa; phylum Arthropoda; class Arachnida; order Ixodida; family Ixodidae; genus Dermacentor; species Dermacentor silvarum. The sequence goes on from NC_051162.1 coordinate 138,893,016, forward strand.
CCGGATAACTGCTCTGGCGTTTTGTCTGAAAGTCCCTTGAAAGTCGGCGACAGCGTGAGCCAAAAGCATTTCATGCTTTTTGAAAGTACGTGCCAGTCGTAGTGAAGATGACGAACGAGGTTGTAGCAAAACTACTAGTTGTATCATGTAACTCTTTAATAGGGTAAGTACCACTATAGCCCACCGATAATCGCGACCGAAGTCATCGGTCGTCAAAAGCTGATCCCCAGGTCAGAATAGTTGACTATTTTATACATGACTTATCGTACATGCTCGAGTAGTCACTAGAGCTTGCGTTCATTTGAGAAATGATACCATAGTTCGCTTGAACAACGCAATTTGATTAGGCATGACCATTTCGCCATAGAAATGGCCACATTCTGGAAAGTTAGGATACATGTAAGCGGGTCCGGCGCCATGAGATGACCCTGTAAGAGTGGTTAGCTGGTTAAAAACGGTCACTCGCGTAAGAAAACCAATGCATTCGTGCCAATACTAAAGTGTCTGAATTTCTTTTACGTAGACACAAGAACAACCGCAAATTCGAACACGCCCCTCATCGACACCTGGTTATACATCCCTAATTTCAACTCAAAGGAGATTCAGGTGAACGATTGCCGGCTATGTATGGCAGGCTAGCCCCGCCTGCTTCAACATCATCACCACTACCACCTCGAACCAGTACAATAAATCAGCGACCCTACAACTAAGAGAAACACAAACGTGTATAGGTACCCGATACTGCCCGATGGGCCCAGTCTCGCGCGCTGGATGCTGAGACGCTGGCAAGGTGCGACATACTGGGGGCGCGGGGCACGCGCGGACTAGTGGGAAATGCAGGTCTAGAGCGAGAAATACGCGGTGCCTGGCTGCCGTATATATTTCTTCAATACAGAAAACACCAGGGAGCATTTTAATGCAATAAAAAAAGAGTACAACAAAATAAGACCCCCCCCCCCCCCAACAAATAAAAAGAAAAAAAGAACAGTAGCATTCGATCGTCTGACCTACCGATCGCGAGCCCAGTACCTTACATCTACGCTACGCTGCATTTTTTTTGTCTAAAGAACCTTGCATAATTTGCCTTGTCAGCACGCAGACTGAGTTTCAGCTTTGCACAGACATGTCTCCCACAGACAAGGTAGAATTGCTATCGCCCCGAAACTAAAACTTACGCCTCCATCATACAGAAAAGGTTGTTGTCCGTATTTAATAATATGCCTGGAAGTGAAGCAACACTGATTTCATTTTGCGATTGGTATTTTAACTTAGAATAACGTTGTAAATGAACCGCCAACCCGGGCCGCTGTACGAGCTGATACTGCCGATTTTGACAGCATATCCTTAGCGCAAGGGATATGCAACATTTCCTTAGTTCGAGAATGCGTTTCAATCGACACGTCTGCGTAGTCATATATCTCGGTCAGAGAAGCTTCGGTTAGTGCGGCTGGCAGCCTTCAGCGACACCTCATATACGCATGTTTGCGTCATATTGGCGCTCATCACTTGCGCTGACACTGCATAGACACGAAAAAAAATGGTTTGTTTCAAAACAACGATGAGAAAGCGTAAATATAGAGTGATTTATCCTCGTTAGACTTGTCCAATTCTGAGCCCAGACGGCCCGTAAGAGTGTAGTCGAACTCGGCGGGGACGGCAGGCCTAACCTTCGGTGGAAGCGAACGATCTCGGCACGGGTACCTGGTGAATGCTAAAATGTTTGCATTTTAGCCTCAGAACCTTTTAACTGTTATTTTGAGGGCATAATGCAAAGTGGAAGTGCACGAATCGCCTTAGCTTTGTTATCGGTGCAATGATATCAATAAGCGGCAGGATTCCTGGGGTATGTCCGGACGCGCGTCTGAACGGCTGCTCCGTTTCATGTGATTGCACAACATTGCGACAACTCGCAGTCATCGGATGCATACAGACTACTAGAAAAAGAGGCGCTGTCTGCGTTAGCGTAATTTCGTTCAAGAATATAGCTATCCGCGAAGTCAAAAGGGAAATGCACAAAACGACAGTGATCTTGAGTGTCGCATATGCATGGGCAGCTCACGCACCCTTATTCCAAGGTGCGGCTCGAAATACATATTTATGACACCAAGTTATAGCGCTGTATAGGACAGGAGACTAGTACCTGCCGGTAAAATTCTACCAAGCATTTACTATTCAACAGCGCCTATTCTCCAGCAGTGCGGTACAAACTAAACCAGCGCAGTTTCCATTACGAGCCAGAGAACTCCAGCGACAACCCTGCAGCGCGTTTACAGCCCACACCATTGTGCCACAGCGTCATAGCAGTGAAACCAGCGTCTCGTCCAACGTGACCCAGCTCATATCCAGCGATCTCACCGGTGTCCCAGTGACTCCCAGCGAGCGTCAGGGTCCCCAGTGCGATCGAATGTCAAAACACGCACTGGTTTTACACTGGAAGGCACTGGAAGACGCTGTTTTTGCAATAGGGTATATGCAGCTCTACGTGCGTAGCCTTAGCAAATGACTTTAGAAATCTGAAGCTTTTAGCATGCACGCATTCTAGTGGGCCGGGAGCATTGGAAACATAGAAAAATGCTTGAGTTGTGAAGACGCAATTACTCTTGACGTTATGCTAAGTGTAGGCAAAAAGTACGACTTTAAACATATTACAAAGCGTATGGCGGCCTTCCTGCGTAGAAAAAGTACACCACTCCAGGTGAACACAGGATAAAGAAGTGCTTGTTGATGAAATGTGGACATGTTTTGTTTTTCCGAGCGCGAAAGAAGCCCGTGAATACATGCGAAGTGCTTCAAGCGGCCAGTCACGAGGCAATTTTTCTTGTTTTGGCTTGCTTCTTTCGTACTCGGAAAAACCCCTTTGTGTAGCATGCATTGAGCAACGGAAAGCTGCATTGGGAGTTCTTCATGTTGCTATACAATTGTCTCATTCACTCTTTTAGTCTAATTATATTATTTGAGATCATGAATAATAATTAAGACTAAATATGTAATTAGGTGGAATTGAAAAAAATAATCTGAGTAACTCTAGGCGACGGCAAACAGCATTACCAGGGTTCTGTCCACCTACGTGGCATTCGCATATTTTAAAATCTTGGTGCATGAGTGTTAGGATACCCTGTATAAACATATACATAAAGTTCGGCAATGATATTATTCATTGTACAGGCGTGAAATGTCAATGAAATAGAGAAGCTACAACTGTAATTTTTCACACGTTGTCGCGTATATGCATGACATAAAATAATGCTATTCAAAGAGTCCATGCAAAAATTATTCATTAAGTGGCGGTAGTTTTTGTAAGCCAAGCGTAACACAGACCCTGTTCCAGTTGCTATGTCAGTGACTAGTGGCAGAATTTCGAGTTCTGATTAGTGGCAGAATTCGATGAGTTGGCATCTAAATTGTGGAAGGGTCCTGTGATGTTCCAAGTGCTTAAGTTGTAATGCCACTTACACACCTTTCTTCTTTTTTTAGAAAAGACTGGAAAGGACTTTGGAAATGGTATCTCAGTGACTGTCCATGTCTTGTATGATACTGGTCTTGGCGAAAACTATAATAAAAAAACCCACGAGGATGAATTCAATGGCAACATATCAAGCTACTTCAAAGCACTTTTTAAAAAGGTAATTCAGTTGTAATATTGGAATGTTCATGGGACTTATTAAGTTTAAATTGATTCAGGTACAACCTCTTTAAACTCGTAGGTATTTGCGAAGGAAAGATACGGGAGAACGATGATTTTAAAGACTTTAATAGCCCAAGACTTTAAGCAGTAATTTCATTCCATCTCACACATCGCGCTATTTACGACGCAACAGACCACAACGAGGCAGAAAATAAAAGCATTAAGAGTGCTCCCAGCAACTTTGCTAAGCAGACAGATGGGCGTGCTTCAATGCTTCAACAGAAAAGAAATACACAGATGGTCAATCTTACAAGAAAATGAAAGAACTGCTCCGGTTGTAGCAACTGAGACACCAACTACTAGGACGAATGAAAGGGATTATTGAAGACGAGGTCTTCTTAGCTGACTGCGGATGGATTTGGGTGCCTACTAACTACTTCTAGAAAGAAACAGTTGGTTAGGTAACCTGTAGATGTTGTAAGAACATGAAAATAGTAATAGAGAATAGCTGGTCAGGATAAGATTGCGCACCAATAATCAGCAACTACCGATATAATGACCAAAGGTCTACAAGTAACAGTACACTGGATTGGTTCTGACTCTCCGTGTCGCTGTCGCTAACTGCCGTGCCGCTGCCAAGTGCTGTGCCGCGCCCTAACCACTAACGGCCGCGCCCTTCGCCAGATAGCGTTGAGTGCCCCATTTCGATAGGGTGCCTGGCTGCACGCGCGCTGCCGCGCACGACGGGAGGGAGGGGGCGAGCATCAAGGCGCCTTAGGGCCGAGTCAATATAACCACACACAATGCACATGCAGTGAAATCGACAACCGCAAGGTCGCCGTCACGTTGCTACTCTGTGCAGGCGCGCAGGCGCTGACGACGAGATTCCATTCAGACAAGACGCGCAATCAGCGTGATTACGAGCCTCCCTCAGTATGGTGGGGCGATCTAGCTCAGGCATGTGCAATTGCTTCCTTTCACCCCCTCAGGTACACAAGAAAACGAGGGACGGTAAATTTGATACGAATATGTTTTTAGTTTATTTTGACCTTCCAAATAACAAAAAACTAATGAATACGATAACTATTATTATGCAGAAGAAGTTATAGTTGGGGACACATGCGTCCCTATGTGCCTTAAGGGAGTCAACTCGCTCAAGCAGTGGTCGCTACTTCTTTGCGGTATGAAAATCCAGAAAACAATTTCTTGCCGCCATAAAGCACAAGGGCAGTGCACAAAGTGTGCAGCAATTGAACGTGCGGTTTTCAATCTTTCACTTTACGCAATTTACGCAGCGCTTGCGAGAGCCACCTTTGACTATTTGGGGTGATGGAGCTACAATGCGTCGACGCAGCGGTGCGTCGCTGTGTCTGCAGGAGACCTGCCAAGCCTCGTTGCCGACCAGAAAATCTGCCGATCAGAGAGCCCGCCACAGCCTGCCGAAATTCAAGCGAGGTCAGAATAGGAAGATTAGTGTTTTCTGCTTGCAGCTTCATGTAGCAAATGTAGGCATTGTTGACACCGATGTCCGGACGATCAAAAAATACCCTAAGGTATTACTTGATGTTGGAGCGCCTGTTCACTTCGTAGGTAACTTTCTTTTAGTCTATAATGTCAACCCTGCCCATGAATTTGTTATATTTTTCAACTAAGGGAGAATGGACATCCATTTTTTTCTTCCCAGCGCATCGCCGCTGCACAAGAACGTTTTGGACCGTCGATATGAAGTTGGATAACAATATCACTGCCCGGTTATCCATCCATTTGACGCAGGCAATGGCATCAACACTAAGTGATGCAATACTGCTTCTTTTCATTTCTTTGTCGCTCGGAAAATTGCTGGGCGTACCCTTCCGGTTCGAGCGCACAGTTCCACTGGCCTTGATGCCGCGCTTGGAAAGCTCCACTTTCAAGGCTGGGGAATTGAAAAAATTATCGAAGAAAACCTCACAGCCGAGGCCTTTCGGTCCATGTGTGAGCTGGAGCACGACTGACTCTCCAAGCCCCATGGCAGTGCCTTCGCTCTTCTCCCAACAAATATTCTGTCTCTGAGTCGCAACGGCACCACATCCCGAAGCACCGGCGAGTCAGTTTGTTTTTTATGAATTGTTCTATGATGTTGTGACCTTTGAAGTTGATCATGTTGGAATCACCTGGCGCAAGACAAGGATAAATGGAGATCGCAGGGAGAGGCCTTCGTCATGCAGAGGACATAAAAATAGGCTGATGATGATGATGTGCTCGTCGACAGAGTGCTGCGTTGTCGGAGAAAGCGCAGCTTGAAATGCCTCGTTGCAATGGTCGATAAGAGACCGCACTTTATAGGCCCTGTCAAAGTTGGGCTCCTCTCTACTCAGCTGATACTTGTTGTGTGCAAAATGCAGAGCACTGCGAAGGTGCTCAAAGCGGTGAAGAGGTATCACACTGGTACCGAGCGGCACACCGAGGTCAGGCTGCGTTGGCCAATCGTTTCTGAAAGCTGGCAATACTAGGTAACTCATTACGAAGTTGACTCCATGAAATTCTTTTATTTCTTCGTTTGTTGTTGTGAACACAATTCTATTTTGTTTTGAGTAATGAGTGCTCTCTTTCACGAGTACGTCTGAAACCAGTGTATCGAAGTTCATTACTGTTGAAAAAACCTGAAGTGGTGTCACAACGCTTTCTTCATCTTTATCCGGCACACATCGCACTATGCCGTACTCCATTCCAGCGTCATTTGTGAGTCTCTTGGCTCTGTAGGACTTTTTCCACGTGATTTCGTTTCGGACTTTAGCCGCGCGCACGTCAGTAGAGCTGAAGGGCACTGTAGTTGTCGGGAGAGATGCTGTCCGCCAGACGGGTTTACTTACAGGATTTGAAAGCCCCGGTTTGTCTGGGTGCTCAATGTCAATCTCTGCCCCAAATTTTTTCACGTCTTCGTCCCAAAATTCCAAATTTTCAGCGTCAAGTTGTAATGCGGTTTCATCATCGCTGTCATCAGCGAACAAGATTTGGTACATCTCTTCCTCCGACACTAGAAATTTGCGCTGTTTAGCAGCCATGCTCCTGCGAGCCAAAAGCTGCGGTTAGGAAAGGTGAGAGGACTAACTCACGGAAACGCACAGAGAAAGACGAAAATACCATCCAATATTTTCGCAGCATTTCCTAAGGCAATATGGTAAGAGGGGCGTTCAGGCCAGCGCTTTCAAAGCAGAACCAAAGTTCCGTCACGGTACATAGGGACACATATGTCCCAAGTAAGTTTTCCTCCAATTACAGTACGATGCACGCTTATATAGCCATTGCTTCTGTGATCTTGGTAATTATAAAGTGTAACAAAACTATTTCTCTCAGATTTTGACTGATAACTCAAGGCAAATTACAGAAATTGCACTTACATTTTCGGGTGAAAAACGCTGCACTCGCGATTTAGAATCACCTCTTTTGGTGGGATTTCTGTACAAGTTTATCCACGCCGCAATCCCTTAGATACACCGGTTTTAGTTCTGGGGACATATGTGTCCCGTGTACGTCAAAGGGTTAACGTACCGTAAATTTGACATGATAGTTTTCTAAATAGCTATCCGATCTTTCTGGAAAATATATCGGACTAACTTCACACATTGTCCTTACGTACGTGCTACGGTGTTAATGCTTGTTTTTGCATAACATTTTCAATATTTTCAGAGAAACAAAAATGGGCGGCGCCATCGCGGTCGCTACTTTTTTCGCATAGCTTCTTCGCTAAATTTAGTATACTAATTCTATGCCCCAGAGTTCGGGAGGGACGAGAGGTTGGTTGGAGAAGCGCGTCTGAGTGCGCATGCACGCTGTCACCCTTGAGCGCGTGCGTAGGCGAAAGCGGCGCGCCAGCCTCACTGATCTCTACTCTGCGACCAACCTTGACGAAGCCTCAGTGCGGCGCGCTATCTCAGAAGGTTTGAAGGATAGTTATGCCGAAGCATAGCGTGGACGCAGGCCATGCGTGGACAGTTCCACTACACCGGCGAAAAGTGGACACTCACACAGTTCAGCATATAGTCTAGTCAGTGTGACCGGCAGCATTCGGCGAGCTACGGCGTTGGAATAGAACCCGCCGTATCTCGCACTGACAACGCCAGACGAGTGCACCATGTGCTAGCTTGGCTGGCCGGCAGCATGCTTGCCTACCATTCGTGGGCACTGAAGAAGGCATGCGGAGTTTGTGCCTTCGGTAATAAAAAAGTAGTCGCAGTTTCACCTGAAAGGCGAAGCATCAATTGCGATAGCAAATTTGAAGAGAGCTATACGGAGTAATGATAGCAGCTTTATCAGCTGTATAAACTTGGACATGCAGCAGCACCGGCAACACGCAGAACTGTTGTCGACGCTGTCGGCGTTTTGCCCGCGTTCGCTCAAAATGCGTGCGGCGTTGGTGACTATTGCCGGAGCTTCTGATATAAATAAGCACTGGGTGCCGCAGCTAAACGTCGCCTCCCTTCCCCCCCCCCTCCCCCACGGCCTGTCGCGCGTCGGAAGAAGGCGCGTTTGCTCTACATATATGGTGATTGTAAAGGAGGAAAGAGACGCCTACTTCTGCAGCCCTTAAGGGAGCACGGCACAGAACGCGCGTTTGTTCTCCGCCGTGCGTTCACTCCCCGTGAAAGCGCGCGTCCCTCGCGCCCTTTCACTCGCACATACAGCGTTCGGCGGCGCGCGGCGACGATTTCATCTCCATTGACGTCATACGGAACCTCACGGCGACGGCGACGGCGACGGCGACGGCAGAAATCTGCTTTTGAGTGTCCATATAATTGCTATCGCAATAAAAAAGAAGAAAACAATCGCTCGCCACGCACGTATGCGCATGCGCTGCGGCAACAGCTGTCTGCCGCGCGGTTCCGGAACATGTTTCGCATCTTCCCAGTAACCTGAAAGGATCCTATCCACTGCATAGCCAGCTTGTTTTCACTGGTTGGAAGTAGAATGAGGGGCCGGTCACCAACTTTAAGTTGTCTTGTACTGGAGCCATGGTCATAACACTTCTTTGCCGCACTTTGAGCTCGGAACAGATTTTGTTGCGCCAACCTCAGAGTCTGTTCAAGGCGTTCTCTCAGATCAAGCCCATATCCGTATGTGGTCTTGACATCTTCATTTAGGTTCTCCCCTGTCCATAGTTCTTTGAGAATATTTAGGGGTCCTCGGACTTGCCGGTCATGCTTTAGCTCAAAAGGAGAGAAGCCCATGCTGGCCTGGGGTACTTCTCGATAAGCAAATAAAAGCTGTGCAAGAAAGAGGTCCCATGACTTCGGTTGGTCTTAGCACAACTTTCGCAGCATCTGCTTCAAAGTGCCATTGAACCTCTCTACCAGACCATTGCACATCGGGCGATAAGGCGTCGAACTCAAGTGTTTAATTGCCAGTAAACCATTCACCTCCTTCATTACTTCTGACATGGAGCAGGAGGCTTGATGGCAAAGGATCTCCTGGGGAAATCCTATCGGTGGAAACATTTCCAACAGCACATGTGCTACTGTTGCTGAATCTATTGCGGGCAGTGCAAGAGCATCAGGATACCGTCTGGCAAAATCTACCAAGCTGAGAATGTGGTGATTACCTTTTGTTGAAACAGGCATCAAAGGGCCAATAATATCCACGGACATCCATTCAAATGGCGTCTAGATAAGAGGCATTCGTCCAAGAAGTGCTTTGCCTACTTTGCCTTTAGCGTATATACTGGGAGAGGTGTCACACGACTTCACGTATATTTGGACCTCCTCCTGTACATCCGGCCAGAAAGATGACTCCAAAACTCGGTCCTTCGTTTTCTTGATCCCTTGGTGTCCACAAATTGAAAGCCGAAATTACACTGTAATGTCGGCTTTGAGTCGCAGAAGACAACCCACTTTCCAGGACTTTCTGTAGCGATCATCCGGAGTGCACCGTGAAAAGTTGCGAATTCTCCAGCTGTAGACGTTGTGACATGCGAATAATCAGCCATTAGAGTTGAATTTATGACGCTTTAACTAGGACACTGCAAGAACTGGTAGATGTGGTGCAGCAGGCAGTATAAACATGTGTGATGTCACTTTATTTCTCACAGAAAGTGAGCAAGCTCAGTTATTTCAGTGCAGCTGATGGGAAGTCAGACCTCTCTTAGAGCCCACGGACTCTGATATTTACCTGAGGATGACTCAGACGCCGAGGAGAAATCAATGGCTTGGCTGCAGGTGTAAGCGATGCACGTTAAGCGAACACGGTTTAACTGAATTTCGTACGGGGCCTTTATGCGGGGATGCTAGCGAGATAGTGGGTAGCATTCCGGGTGAAGGGTCAGGGAAGCATACGCATTGCCTCAACCTCAATGTGTGTTCTAGTTGCGTAATCTAGAGTGATTGCAATAGTTTGTCATTAGTGTGCTCCGCAGTAGGGTTAAAAAGTAACTATTCAACAAACACGTATTCTCAGTATACAAAGGGGATGAATTGTAATGGCGCAACATTTAGGGCTCAGATGTCGGGCCTTTCTAATTTCCAATATGAAGAAGGCTGTACACGCGCACACGCGCGCCTCCTGTTGTCAAAGCACACCGGTACAAAAGTCTTGGTTTTTCAAAGAATTAGGAAGCTAATGCGCTGGCGTGAGATTTGGCATACAACCAAATCAAAAGTTTCAATGACAACGGGGGGTCAATGGATGCGCGACCTGTTTAACGACTGCTTACTGGAAGCAGCCGGTTGCGTGGTTGCGTGGACTCAAGTCCAATGAACGGCATAGTTTAGAGGAAAACACACACTGTGGACGTTTTAGACGTTCCATACGTAACTGAAAATATGGCATCTCACAAACCACTGAGGCCATCGTGTTCAAGCTGCGATTTGTCGATTATTCGTCTAGAATTTATCGTCAAATAAATAAAAATTCTCATTACAAGCAGAGAATGGTAGTAGCACTTGCAACTTGAGCAGGAACAGTATTAGTAACATTTGATTATTACACATTTTATATCTTCTTCTTCTTTCTGGGGTTTTACGTGCCAAAACCAGTTCTGATTATGAGGCACGCCGTAGTGGAGGGCTCCGGAATAATTTCGACCACCTGGGGTTCTTTAACGTGCACTACAACGCAAGCACACGGGCGTTTTTGCATTTCGCCTCCATCGAAATGCGGCCGCCGCGGCCGGGATTCGATCCCGCGATCTCGAGCTCCGCAGCGCAACGCCTTAGCTGACTGAGCTACCCCGGCGGGTCACATTTTATATCGTTCAGTTGTGTTCCGAAAAGAAAAGCACTAAACATCCCACTTTCTTTATTGAGATAGTAATGATACGGACGCGCGAGGTGCATTAACGCTGTTGGTGTTGCTACCAGCACCGTTACGAAAGAAGAATGGGAACCGAGGGGCTCGATTTTATTAGTCATAACCACATAAAGCCAACAGACAACGAAGCCAAGGAAAGAATCAGGGAAATTAAGTGTAGTTGAAATTGGAATGTGGAAAATAATGAACAAAAGGGAAATGAAAGTGGACGAAAAGATAACTTGTCGCCGGCGGGAGCCGAACCCGCAACCTCCGAATTACGCGTCTGTTGCACTACCAATTGTGCTACGGCGACGGCCATCAATTCGTCCACTAACTTGGGTATTTATGTTTTATTAGATCTAGCCCTAAGAGTGTTAGCCAGCGCCACTCAGAACCATGGTGGGCGGATGTGGAACATCCTTTTTAGCCCAATGGCGTCACGATACACGTGATCTTGGGAGAGTAGGCACGTGGCTAATAAACCCTCGCATGCTACCTAATGACATCAAAGCTGCCAGATTCGAGACCCTCGTAATTAAATACGAAAGAAGAATGGGAACCGAGGGGCTCGATTTTATTAGCCATAACCACATAAAGCCAACAGACAACGAAGCCAAGGGAAGCATCGGGGAAATTAAGTGTAGTTGAAATTGGAATGTAGAAAATAATGAAGAAAAGTGAAATGAAAGTCGACGAAAAGACAACTTGTCGCCGGCGAGAGCCGAACCTACATTCCAATTTGAACTACACTTAATTTCCCCGATGCTTTCCTTGGCTTCGTTGTCTTTTGGCTTTATGTGGTTACCAGCACCGTTACCACACTGTCCCGTTGACGGCGCATGCGCTGCTCACTTGCTGAAGATCAAAGGGCCTTCACAACGAAGGGAAGAGGACTCAGCGCCAACGGTATACGCTCAATAATCGCCGTGAGGTTCCGTATATATTTAGGTATATACATGCTATATGACATGCCATGCTATATCACATGTGGTATATGGGAGCTCTATTGCCACACCATTATATCATTAAAGTTCCTCATACCTTGTCTCCCATTCTTGAGAACAATATTCCTCAGAATTTTGAAAATGGCACATACAAACGAATGTCAAACTACAAAACATCGACAGCGCATGCTTTTTATGTTAAATATTTTGAGACGGAAATACTGAACGTGCTTTCGAAACAATAACAGTAACCTAAAAATGGAGTAACTTTTTTTGGCGCGGCTCTGCAACGCCTTCGGGATCGGCGCACGAAAGATGTTTGAAGCAAACACGATATGGGAAAACGATGGTAAAGTCGCGAGGAAAGACTTTATACATAAATGAAATTGTCTGATGGCAGGATCCGAACGGAGGACCCCTAGCACATCAGCTTGCCTTGACATAGCTTACGTCTGCTTCCAATTCATACTGCCACTACAGCTACGAGTCTTACACTTCCTGTAATACTCTTACATTGCAGGTCTGGCAAAATGTTGGTACAACATTCATTGCTTCTGCCTTATGGTGAACCTTTTGTTGCTGTCGCTGCTGGAATGAGAATTATACGCACGCACACTCTAAGAGCACTAGAGTTCCTGCTAAGTAGCTGTGTCTAGGCTATGGTTTGAGCAGTAAATGAAAAGCCAACGTTGTTTAATATTTCTTGTGACGCTGACTAGGGCCGACGGTTTCCCGTCAGTCTCATGTCTTTCACCATCGAGGTTCGCTGCCTGCAAATACCACTGGCGGCTCTCATCGCGACAGTGTTTTGAGACAACTGGTAACTGCGGGCGGTGTTCCTTTTGCTCAACAGCAGTTGCCTTCCGAGCTGCGTCACGGCAACATGTAACACCCATATACAGTGCCAACACCGGCCAGGAGTTCAAGCGCAACGGTAAAACTTGCCATTAGTGTGAGTGCCTCGCTATTCCGCAAAACTGCCCAATTTAATAAATATTAAGCTTCACACTAATTTAGGGGTTCTTGCTAACAGTAAATAAAACGGTTTTGTGTATTCTAGAAGCAAGCAATTTGGTGCAAACATGAAGCTGTTCTCAAATATCCGTTTTTTTTTCAGGTGGAGGAAAGTTTTCGCAATCTTTCCGCAGCGATAACTATTCATGTAGAAAGCGTGTCTGAGGTAAGTGATAAGAAAGTGAGAGAAGAAAAAAATTTATATTGCGGTGGTGTGACGTAGTAATATTCACAATATCTTAAGTACCGTATTTCTTCTTAGTATAGTCCCCGGACTGTAGACGTTTAAATGTGAAAATTTCCAGGGGTAAGGGCTATCTATGGGCGCGTTCATAATATCATTTTTTTCTGATCGGAGGCGCTTCAATAAAACAGCCCTAGACTGTGCCTGCAAACATTTGAGGTAAGTCATCTTGTGCAGAAGTGTACAAGTGGGTCATTGGTTCATTGCATGGCGTCCCATGTCAACTTGTCGTCAGCGGCTGCGGGAATCGTGGATTATGAACAAGTGGAATAATAATATCGGATTCTGAAGGCGATAAAGGCATAGCGGAGCAGTGGGGTGAATTCCATATGCTTGAACTGACTAGCATTGAGCGCCCTGAAGAGAGGGATTTTGACGGTATTTAGAGTTGACTCCTACAGGCAGTGCAAGAAGGGATACAAGCTATACAGGTTTACAATAAAAGCTTTTTCTTACCAGCGGTATACTAGCTACAGGCTAGCCGAAGACCCACTTTCAGTTAAATTTCGTCACTGCGGAGAACAGAGAAGGTGCGGATTATTTGAAGAAAGCTTTTTTTTTCTTTCGCACCCAATTTAGCTCATGCGTACTATATACCAGATGTGCAGAACAGTCCAGAAAATATTGGGCTTCAGCGCTACATGAAAAGGTATCCTGAACGGAGTTCTAAATACATATAACGAAATGTATCCTGCACGAGAGCGAACAGGTTAATCGCACCCAACCGAAAGAAGTGTTGACATCTCAGAAACAGTAAATTGAATCAATCGTCTTCAGTGCTGTTTATTGGAGCATTAGCTAGTATATCCTGCGAGTGTGCCAAGCGCGCATTTTACGGCACTTTAGAAGTGATATTGGTCGGCGACAAAATTTATTGTAATTTAATTTTGGTTTCAGAATACCAATTTGTCGGTACTAATCAACGCATCGCATGGAAAGGTCCACCTAGACGGTCAGAAAACGCTGAAGAACCTCGAAGACTATGGAAAGCCTACAAGCGCAAAAAATATGGATGTCTATTACCTTTTTGTTTCGTGAGTAAAACACTGTTTTTGTGCTCTTTTACTGCTTTCTGGCGATCACTTTCATGAAATGTCACTGTTGACACTGTGACAATTAGGCAAGATCTGCCCGTATATATGCATAAGTACGTGAACGTTATCACCACTTTAACAGCGAGAGGCGATTCTGTATATTCGTAGTGTGCCTGCGAGTTGAACACTATAGATGTATTCAAATTAAGTATGAGCACTACCGTATAAAGACTACACTCGAACGTATTACGACAGACATATAGATTGAGAAGGCCCACCAGCTTTCATAATAAAGCACCCCAGCAAAATATGTCACACGAAAACTGTTATGCCTTGTATGCGCAGGAAAATGTGTAATTTTCGAAGTTAAGGTACTTATTCGTTATACTAGTGTAAATGTAGATGATTGGTAGCTTTACAAGCGTAATGAACAATTCAACAAAAGAATTGGTCACAGACAACACCCATATTATCAGATTTTTCCTTGCCTATAGGGATACGTAGGGCTCCATAGAAAATGCATGGGGAGCTTATAGTAGGGGTCGGCCAACTTGAAATATGGGGTTGGGCCAACTAAAATTTGGCCCTGGGCGAACTTTAAATTTGGGGGTAGGACAACTTAAACTTGGGGGTGGGACAACTTTATATTTAGGGGCGTGCCAACTTAAACTTGGGGTAAGCCCAACTTGAAATATCGGAGTTGCCAAATTGAAATTCTAGTTGGTCCAACTTAAATTTGGGGGTGGGCCAACCTGAAATTTGATGATGGACCAACTTGAAATTTAGGGCTGGCCAAACTTGACATTTTGGGGTGGGCCAAATGATATTTAGGGTTGGGTGAATTTGAAACTTGCGGGTGGTCCAACTTTCATTTGGGGGTTGGCCAAACGAAATTTTGTACTATGCTCACGCATATTCACGAGTTTCGGCGTAAGGTCTTTGCATCGGCTTTTCTCTGAACTTGGCAATATATTGCTATAATCTTTAGTAGATATCCACTGGAAAAATGTTTTGATTTATCCGCTTATTTATTTCGTCTAGTCTTATCTCCATATACGGACCTGTCCCATGGAAATACCATATTTTGTACTTAAAACTTTTTTTGTTTGCTTGAAGATACTTGAAGCATAATTATTTCCTTTAATTTTGTTTTTGGTGCTTCAGTATCTCTGTTCATTTGACTAAATAGTGCAACAATGCGGAAAACGTCGCAGCCAGACAAAGAGTCTAACAGTCACACCTTAAGTTCAATGTGTCAGACGGCTTCCACGACAAGAAAAAAGACGCGCGGCCATATCTGTAACCACGCGCTGTTGCCCATGAGCATAGATCGCACCACATTCACTAGATGCGAGCACCTACGACAGCTAGCATCGCGGAGCAGTGACAAAGGGTACGGGCCACGTCTATGAAAGCGGCGAAGTAGTACGTTGCTATCAGTAGCCGTGGAGACGTTTTCAAGCGCATCGAATATACATCACATTCGTCTTTATTACTCAGAGATCAAGTTAAACCTTGCGAAAGGCAGGCCTGTTCCTGCTGCTTGATTTCTCGCCCCTAGTCTATAGTGTCACGTTGTAGTGACGGGGAAGAACACAGTAGCAAAGTGTGAATCACGAAAATAACTCTTTTATTGGGGGAAAATGTACCCTCAAAAGCAAGTGACAGCCGAAGCACAATGCTAGGGGCGAGCACAGTCGGCAATCGTCAAAATCTGATCTGCGACTGAAGCGCGTCGGCTTTTGTACATGACTCGTGGAATGTTAACTTTCATGCAGCGTAAGCGGTGGTACCCGCGCGTGTTCCAGAAAATACTGCAAATTTCGTCTCGCGCATGCAATCTGTTTACACAATGTTGCTCGCGAACTTGCTCAACAAATTGAATCAACGATAATATTCGACTTAGTTCCAAATCATTCAGGCGTGTCTAAAGTCCCTCCACACTACAACCGTTAGCTGTCAGTTAAGTAGCGCCAACCTTCCCTCTGCCTCTTCTTTTCCCCTGATCTTCAACCAACAGAAGCGAAAGTGCCGCCATGATGTTTCTGCCGGCATTTCTGCCGCCTCCGCTTGATCGTGCGTGTTCTCGGCGAGCACGGAAACAACATGGAATGCTAGAACGGAAGAAAGCAGCGCAGAAACTTCCTACCGGAAGCGGCGGAACTGGAAATAGGCGGCGGCGGCTCCTTAATCGTTAGCACTACTTAAAAAAAAAAGCGGTTGCTGATGGAGGGGCTTTATGCGTGCCTTGTGCTGAGGCGATTAGTTGTTAGCGGGTGAAATGCAGTCCCCAGGAAAAGGATGAATAAGTACATGTGTAAATTCCCCCCTCTTAAAAAGAATCGTCCGGATGCTACAAACGCCAGAGCAAAAACTAAAGCACACGTAGTAAAGAAATAACAAACAAAAAGAAACAATGTCCAAAGAGGTCGTTATCGCCAGTAGAAAGCCTTAAGGTACAAAACATCGACTTCTCCCGCTCGCGATCAGCGCCACTGTGATTGCGTAATGCCGTGAGGCACGACCTAACGCTCCAGTGCGCCAAATACATCGAATGATCTTGTAGGGTCCGAAATAGCCTCGAAATGTTTCTCACTAGGTCCTATTAAGCTAATCGCGACCCAAACCGAAACACTGTCGCCGGGCTAGTATTCCACATTGGGTAGTCGAAGATTGTAGTATCGGCTGTCCGTCCTTTGCTGGTGCTTGATTCATAGGTGCGCAAGTTGTCGGGTTTCTTCGGCACGCTGCAGATAGGCAGCGACGTCGAGATTCTTTTACTCGGTGACGTGCGGTAGCATGGCTTCGATAGTCGCTGTCGGGTTCCTTCGTTAAACCAGCTTGTACGGCCTTATCTGTGTTGTTACTTGCACTGCCGTGTTGCAAGCGAAGACTACGCACGGAAGGACGGCATCCCACGTATTGTGTTCGACGTCGACTTACATCGCCAACATGTCGACGAGTGTATCGTTCAGGCCTTGCGTTAGACCATTCGCATGAGCGTTGTAGGCGGTTGTCTTCGTGGTGACTTGTCTGGCTAGATTGCAAGATGGCTTGAGCGAGCACAGCTGTAAAAGCCGTTCCATTGTCGATAATGAGGACTTTTGGCGCACACTGTCGCAGCAGGATGTTCTCTACCAACAATTTCGCTACTTCCGCCGCACTATCTGCATATCTGCGCAGAAAGTAGAACAAAAGAGCACGACATGCGTATCGTATAACACTACAGTTTACATTCGCAGTTGTAACGATCAGAACAATGGGAACTGCAACGCCACGCTACTCAAATGCACTGTACATATCCACATTGCATTAGGCGAGTCACGGAATGCATTCCCGGTCGGCACCATTTGTAGGCTACGGGTACAGCGCACGGCAGCAGAGGCTGCCATACGCGAACGTAAGTGCCAGCGCGATCGTGCCCGTAAGGCCGATCCCGTGTATCGGCAACGGCAGAGCCTCTGACCATCTCACAGCAATCACAAGGCAATACCGTGCAAGTGTAGAGTCTTCTGTGAAAGTGTGAGCGCGTGCGTGTAATCAACGGCTACAGGATCTAAAGTAAAGGATATGCAATTTAACGAAATGTGTCTTCATTCAACGTCAATGTTATAAATATAAAATCTTAAACAAGCAATCAAATCACATATGTATCGCATCGGATCGCACAGCATTTCTCGGGTTCGTTGCGTGGTCGTTGGCCTTGGAATTTTGACCTTGATTCAGTTTGCATGGGAGAAAGCTTCGGGTTCAACTATGCTTCAAAATAAAGCACGTTTCTTAAATAAAGGTGCTTCGATTTTTTTCTTTACGAAGACTTTACAATCCGCGCTGAAATACCCTTGGTACAAAGTCGGTCATCCCTTCCAAGAGCTCGACAAGGCTTTTTTTTTTATAAAGCTCCGGGTCTCGTCACTGCTCTTCGGCGAAGTTGTCGCCCCTTATTGTCTCCAGGAAAGTGTCGTCATCCTCGTCGTCTTGCGGTGGTGGGCCAATAGGAGCGCGGGAGAGGTAGTCCGCATCAGAGTGTTTTCATCCGGACTTGTATTACGGTGGTGTCGAATTCTTGCAGTCAGATGTGCCACTGTGCTAGACATGCAAAAGGGACCTTTAAAGTTGCTAGCCTTACAATGCGGGTAGGTCACTTACGACTGTGAACGGCCTCCCGTATAAGCAAGGGCGAAATTTTGTGGCAGCCCGAAATTATGGCAAGGCATTCCTTTTCCGATGTTGAACAATTTGATTCTGTTTTCGACAGCACCGGCTGTCCTAAGTTAAGACGTTTTAATGACCGTGTTTCCTCTGGACTAGGAAGCGAGGACGCCTACGCTGCTTTGCGCCGGTGGCGATTTCGCTGTCGGCGTTCTCGTCGAAGTGGGCGAGTACTGATGGGGACTGCAGACGTTGTTTTAATTCCCCTAATTCCTCTACTTGCGGTGTTTCCGACGTACATTTGACGTTGAATTTCATGAGAAGAGTCGCACGGTGATGCGAAACAAGCTCTTGACCAAGCGCTTATAGTCGGCACACAGACCAAGTAACCTGGGCACTGCCTTCTTGTCGATGGGCTGTTGATAGTTTGCAATGTCAACATTTGTCTGCATATCAGGAAGGTCTCCCTGACTTGCTGATGACCTGGCCCAGGAGCAGAATTTCTTCCTAATCGAAGCGGCATTTTTCCTGCTGAGGGTCAGCCCAGCTTTCAAAATGGCCTCTAGTACTGTCGCAAGGCACTTAACGGGATCATTGAAGTTTGAATCCAGGACGACGACGTCATCTAGACAGACGAAACAGGTCTGCCATTTCAAGCCAGCCAATACCATGTTCATTGCACACTGAGAAGTTGCGGGTGCCGAGAAAACACGAAATGGCGTGATCATGAATTCGCAGAAGCCGTCAGGGGTGATCAAAGTGGTCTTCTCGCTATCCCTCACGTCGACTTCGATTTGCCAATAGCCCGTCTTGGGGTCCATTGACGAAAAATAGTTTGTGCTGCAGCGCCGGTCCAATGCGTCGTCTATCCTTGGGATGGGTCATACGTCATTTACCATGATTTTGTTCAGGCGATGGTAACCGGCGGAGAAACGCAGACTTTCAACCTTTTTCTTCACCAAGACTACAGGAGACGCCCACGGGCGTTTCGACGACTGGATGATGTCATCGGGCTGCATTTCATCGGCTTGTTTGTTGCCTTATAGCTTTACGTTCTGGTGTCGCGACTCGCTGAGGCCTCTGGCGGAGTGATCGAGCGCATTATTTGGTTATTTTGTGATGCTTAGCAACAGGGGTTTGTCGAATCCTTAATGTCAGCGAGAAGCTTTCCTTATACTGCTTGAGAAGTTCTTTGAACTGTGCCTGCTTATGTCTGGGAAGAGGCGGATTAACATGGAAGACTGGTTCATAACACGGACCGTTGTTGTAGGTTCGGCTGAATCCGAGCGGGCCAACGAATATCTGACTGCTGGAACATCTTCCATGCAGGCAATGTTAGTGCCCATGTTCATGTGTTTAAATTGCTGAGTGAAATTTGTCACCATTGTTTTCGCTTTTCCTTTGCGCAGTCGAGAGATTGCTCTTGCTAGGTAAATTTCACGGTCAAGCCGTAGTTGTTGGTCAGCCTCGACGACACCTTCTAATCTGGTTCGTGTTTTGGTGACGACGGAAATAATGATACTGGACCGAGGCGGGACGCTGAATTTATGTTCGAGCACACTCAAGACAGTCACTCAGAGAACTCTCCGGCGGTATCGATTGGCTTCTCGTTATTGACTTGGAATTCAGGTCGATGAACGCGCCGAGAATTACGTCTCTCGAGCACTGTTGAAAAATACCGAAGCTCGCACGGTAAGCACGGTCTTGAACGGTAATTCTTGCCGGGCAAATTCCAGTGCTTGTTAATAAGGTGTCCTTCAACCATTCGAATTTGAGGACCTTCGCATGCAGTTTTAAATGTCTTTAACTTGGCGGCGACGGATCCGCACATTACGCAGTAGTCGGCTGCTGTGTCCACGAAAGTGGTAACTGCGTGGCCTTTGAGAAGCAAGTCGAGGGATGTGGTTCTTCGTCTTGCGTGACGATTAGGCCGTAGCATCGGATCGCGGCTGCATCGCGTTGTCCCGTTGTTGTTACGTCTCATCGTCAGATCTTCTGTAGGTGGCATAGGAGGTGGTTATTCGTCTTGAGTTACGGTTAGGCCCCGGCATCGAATCGCGGCTGCGTCGCATTGTCCCGTTGGCGGTACGTGTCATCGTCAGATCGTCCGCAGGTAGCATAGTCTTGGCTTAGAGGTTTTGTCTTGACGATCGCGTGTCATTATTACCCCTTTGAGTAGGATGTTGAAGCGTGGTCGTAAGCGGCGGATGATCTTCGGCAGTTTGACGAACAGCAACTGCACCTCCAGCGGTTGCTGCTTTTAGTTTTCCGTAAATGGGCTTTCGGACCGGTCATGGGCTGGTCCTGTGTACGGTCGGCGCTGCAGCGACAGGTTCCGTCTTTGAAGGCAAACACGAAGGATGTCGGGGTCTCCAATGCGTTGGAGCAAGGTAATCTGCGATGTCACGTGGTTGCTCGCCTTGCTGTGAACATGGCGCGTTGAAGGCGCACCTTCGTACTCCTAAGTGGTGGTATGGGTATCGGCGGTAGACGTGGTCCGCTTCTCCGCAGCGATAGCAGAGCGGGTAGTGGTCAGTAGTGCACCACACATCTCTCTTCCTCGGTATATTGCGGGGCCGACAGGCGAACGCACCGGCGGTGGCTGCGAAGCCTGGCAACGGAACTCCGGCGGTAGCGGTCCCTGGCGCGGGTGAGGCACTTGATGGGAGGCGACGGTTGTGTAGCTCATTCCTTAGGGTTGAGGCGATTCTGCAGATCCTTGCTACTGTTGAATATCTTCCCGGTCGACATCAGCAATCGTTGCAACTAGGGGCTGCGACGCCGGAAATATTCTTCGCAGTCCTTCGCGCACAACTGCTCTTATGATCGCCCGCAGGTCATTTGAGCAGAGTGCTTGAACTACGGTGCAGTCTGACGTCGAACAGCAATTGTATTGCCTAGTTGGCATTTCCAGCGTCTTCCCAATGGTCGTGGCCTGCGTGAGAAAACCTGCTATGACCTTCCGCGGCTTGTGCATCAGTGCGGCGAAGAACTCTGGCTTTACACCACACATGAGAAAACGAATTTTCTTCTCTGCGGGCATGCGGGCATCGGCTTGGCGGAACAGGCGAGCCATCTCCTCGGTAAAAATCGCTATGTTCTCGTTGGGTAGCTGCATGCAGGTTTGTATTAGAGCTTGTGCTCGCTCTTTGGCGCACCACGCTAGTGAAGGTATGTAGGAAGCTGCAGCGGAACAGGTCCCATGTTGCTAGGTGGTTTCTCAATTCTCGAACGACGTCCTGGCGGCGTCTTCCAATTAATGAGAAAAGGACATGGTGCAGCTTGTCATTGCTGTTCCTGTTGTTGAATGTCACGACCCTTGCGTATGCCTCTAGCCAGCTCAGGATCTTCAGCCGATGATTCGCGAAAGTTCGGAGGCGCCCTGGGATGTTGCAGAACGATTGGAGACACGGCGACGCCATTTCGGCTGTTGGCTTGACCTTGATCGTCCTGGAAGTCTCCTGGTAGAAGTCCTTGCTCCGGAGGTAATTTTTGCAGCAAGGCTGTGCATCACGAAACTAACTTTTTATTGGGCGAACCTATGGCACCAAACGCAAGTGGCACCAGAAGCACAGCGATAGCGGCCAGCACCATCGGTGATGGTCACAATCTACTCTGCTGGTCACGCGCGTCGGCTTTCACAGATGACTTGCCGAATTTTCCAGCGTAATCAAAAAGTTCGGCGAGAACATACACAACAGACAAAATCAATTTTAATATTCGAGTAAGTTCGAAATCATGCAAGCGCGTCTTGCGTTGAGCGATAACCTCAAGTATTTAGCCTGTGAAATGCAGTCCCCAGAAAAAGGATAAATACGTACACGGTACAATAGCTTTATTTACTACAAAACCTGCAATTTCTGCCTTGATATCGTGATCAATTTTACATTGATCACGATATCAATGTAATAGACAGATAGAGCAACTAAGGGTCACAGTTGAACTGCAATATTGGTTTTTTACTTGCCAAAAACACTATTTGACTAGGAGGCACACCGTAGTGGGAATCTCCGAATTAATTTTGACCACCAAGGGATCTTTAACATGCTCCCGATGCACGGGACACGGACGTTTTGGTATTTCATCCCCATCGAAATGCGGCCGCCGCGGCTGGGATTTGATCCCCCCACCGCGTGCTTAGCAGCGCAACACCATAGTCAATAAGCCACCGCAATGGATAAGGGCCATATATTTATTGGCCACATAAACTTCAGTAAATATTCACTGACTAAATAACTTAACAAATGCGGTGTCACTCACGTACAGGCAAACATGAGCAAATGTCTAACGATTACCGCTGACACTGGCTGTCACAATGCTGGCCTGATGAACAGCGGCAGAAGCGGCAAGTGAACGTTTAGGCAGCATCTCGCTTCAGCGCTTTACCAGAAATTGATTACGTGACCTGCAACACAGGCGCGTGAGAACAAGGCGCTAACGAACGCACCAGCCATCTCGGCTCTACCAAGCTTTGTACTCGTCGTAGATTACCTCGAAGATAGGGCGTGTACGCGCGCGCTCAGCCACGCTATATAGTGTACTAGAATAGAGGGTAGTGTGTTCCGGGGGACTCACGGCTGCCGAACTTGATGTCGAACGCGACAAGAAGCCGCCACCAGGTGATGGACTATTGAGTCATGCACCGCTTCCGATGTGCTACGGCGCTTTACCTACATCGCGCTTAAGAGTCTGCTTTTTAATCGCGAACACGTCAATACTAACAAGTCCCTGCGTCGACGGCATCCTGGCCCAGCCAGTGTCCCTTAGACAGCGTTTTCGAAATGCACAGAGAACTGTCGAATGCACCTGAAATTTTTACAATTACGTGTCAAGAATGAAAAAAAAATGTATCACTGAAAACCTACTCCTTGTTATGCAGATATCACTCACACAATACATGAAAATTTTGTAAGGAGACTGGCTTCCTCATTTCTAAAAGTTACAGGATCAATAATCTATAGGATGTAGAAAAGTAAATTCAAAATGATTATTTACCTGATTGCTCAATGATTTATGTAATATGAGTAATGCAAACCAACAGAAGAAATATTTCTAAAATTATATTGTTATTATTTATTAATCATAACTTCTAATTACTGGAGTTATTTTTAAGTTGGGTAATTTCAAAAATTCATCAATTACTTAGGTAATCAGACGCATTCAGCTCTTTATATTCTGGGGATAAGCGGTGTGTTTAACCGAAGCTGGAGTACCTCATGGAAAATCAAGCCTTTATTTTAAACAATGTGTTCTTTATCAAGCATAAATTGCAAAAAAAGAAATAAATACCAACACAATGTCCAACATACGCGCGAGCGGCATACAACCAGCACAACTGACACAGAAGGAATCAGCGATGGATCGACGAATGTTGGCGGCGGCGCTGCTGTCGTATGGACTGGCATCCAAGTGCCAGACCTTTCCACATTTGCCGCCTCACGGCAATATATAGGGCGTGGCGCCCCTGAACACTCTGCCTTTTTCTAGTACATTTTAGCCGCGTCATGCGGAGCGCAGCAATGGCGGGGCTAGAAGAGGGGACGTGATCTGCTCCCTTTCTCCTTCCCCCATCCTCAGCACACGCATATAAATGTAACCGCTTACTCACCTACCCCTGCGCCCTCCCACTACCTTGCAACGCTTACAACAGACAATAAATCTGCTTATGCTCATTCTCACACAGGTACCAGATGGATAAGCACGACCAAGCTGCAGTCGTCTCTATGGATTCAACCGGAGGTATAACCCCCAATATTTCTTTAATATATACGCTGCATCACTTTTTGAGCACGGATTAAGTATCATCCAACTGACAGCACTGCTTTATATTGCGCTCGCTTCACAAAGAGGGCATACATTCTGCGCTTCGGTATTTATTTCTTTCATAAGCAAATCTGTAGATTCTGATAAACGCCTGTGCAGAAACATTGCAGATGTAGAAGTGGGCATTTCAAAACTTTGGTGAATAAGGAAAGCTCAGCCATCTTAGTGGCTGAGCCCTGCTTATAATGTTCATGAGTGCAGTCTATTTTTATCAATAGTGACAAACAAAACATAAAAATGCTGCTTTCAAATTCCAAAGCGTGCCTGACTTTAAAGTAAGTGTTTTTAAAATAATAATATTCAGCCGAGATTGGCAATGTTGCCTAGCTTTTCTACACTGTTCTCGTTTTTTCACAGTAAACTCGCACGGAAGTCATTGTAGCGAGGGTTTCCGCTTTTCAATGGAGAACAACGTGCAATGTTTAGAACGCCTCGTAAAATGCACGTGGTGTTTCACTGCGCTGCAGGATCTTGACACGTTTTGTTGCATGTAGGCTTTCGATGGGTATTGAAAAGCTATTGCGGGGCCGTTACTGCCAAGATTCAGATGGTGGCATCCGCCTACAGCCTTCTGTATTTTCTGTACTTTATGGAAGTTTATTGCGGTAGATTGAGTGCGAGGGTTTCAGGAAAAACCCTTTGCTTTGCAGCAATACCTTATAATCCCTTTCCTGGCTATAGGAGGCCATTTCTGGCAGTATAGTGTTTTTTCGTATATTTAGATTGTACGAACGTCTGTAGTGTGTTTCAAACACATGTCCGAGAAGACATTGGTAAATGTTTTTACAGCAAACACAACTTAAGATGTTGAATTTATTGTGCTCCCGGCTTGAGCAGAACGCTATCTCAGACTCGATATTCTGGCTGTTCCCTGAGATATTTGCATGCCGAAGCCCTCTCAGCTACAAGTATCAAGTACACAAACGTGGAATACATTAAAAAGAGCGTATAGTGCAGTTACTGAAGGTTACCCCGCTCAATTTTCTTTCATAAATTCATGTCCGACCAGCTATCAGAGGAATTCAGAAAGTAAATGGAAATAAAATACAACATTTTAGCTGTATGTCTGTGTTTAATATGTAAATGACAAAAAAACTAACTACTCCGCTTCCCGACAGTGGCCTCTACAAATGGAACTTTGTGCACGGATCAACCAAGTGCAGCAGTCGTCCGGCATTACTTTCAGAAAACAGACTTTTATTGGAGAACTGCGAAAGCTTTGGCGTATATGTGAGTAAATGCGATTTTGGCTGGCAGCGCCGTACTGGCACTCACACATAATTGGTTGACATTATAAAGTAAACACATTTGAAGATATCGCTCCTAAATAAGACACGTTCTTGTTTCGAGGCGCGTAAGGATTTCATTTTTTGGGCATCTTTACAAGTTCTCCCGGTATCTTAGAATAACTACATTTCAATACAAGATGCTAATGACTTTCAAATCAACTAATACTACGCCCCTCACTCCAAAACTACACCCATTACATATGAGCACCCGTGATTCAAGAAAGCGCTACTGTGTATTTGCCCTATTTATTTAGCCCTGAAAATAATGATGTTTCAGTTGCCTTCGTTGTCAACGCTGTTTGAGTTTTGCGATAAAATTTATCATATGTACATCTTTCATTGTTATCGCAAAAATGGTTGCGGGTCTAAAAGTAATAGTCATGTCAGACAGGTCATACCCGAAGGCCATTTTTTTGGCAATGATTGATATTAAAAGTGCGTGATGTAGAACTGTGTAAGCGTCCTTCAACTGGCACTGATACTCTATATCGTTTGCACTTAGGGATGTCTCTATACGTACAAAGCCTGGAGCGAACGTTGCAGACAGAGAACTTCTACGCTCAAGGGTCGACGTCAAGTATTGAAGGCCCTGTCTGAGACAAGTTCATTGGGTTAATTTGTTCTCCAGGCCAAGGCTTCCTTTATTTGGCAACAGATGACCACTTTGTATATTCTCGCAAACACTTTGTCTTGCGTGAATATAGATTGATACAGAATAAAGAAAGGGAGGGTTCTTTCCACCTGTCAGGGATACTTCTACTTTTGGTATAGTGTAGGTTTCTGATAATGCAATGACTGACAATTAAAGTGCGTGGCGAAGAACTGTGTAGTGCGTGATGCAGAACTCTATAGCGATCACGAGCTAGTTTTCTTACGCTGCGCTGAGTGGTTACAACATTTACTGCTGAGCACAATGTCGCGGCATCGACCGTCGCCCATAGATGTTGCTGTTCGATGGCGGATAAACATAAAAATTCTTGAGCAGTTGTATTTACATGCAGGTTAAGGAATCCCGCGTTTTCCAGGTGATTCTGACACCCTCGAGTACATCGGCTCTCATAGGCAGTCTCTTGCCTTTGGGCGCTAGACCCCATGATTTTATTTTTGAATCAGTTTTGCTTAATTACTCTTTGTAAGCGTAAGGCAGGAGAAACGTAGTGCGAAATAGACAACAAGGAGCTACTGAGTATTCTTGCTACAGCGTACCTTTGATAGGCAGCGGCGAGATTGGACTTGTTCCCGACGGTCGATGTTGACCTTTTGATGACGTAATCAATTAGTGATCGACATTTTCGACAATTATTAGTTGGTAGGCACCGACGATAGATGTGGATGCCAAATGATCGGAAAATATTGTGCACACCTTCTCGCGAGAAAAAGTGCATGTTGCAAAAAGAACATGTTCGCAAAACTTGTTTCTGAGGTCGCGGTTCATATATATTCAACTTGGCCATTTCCTTCGCCCGCAGTTGTGGCGCCCAGCCCATCTCTTATTTTACATCGCTTACACCAAAGAACTTCACCGCGGTGAAAGACAAGCTCTCGTAAGTATCTTCTCGTTCTTGGGCTTGCCTATAGGTAAAAAATAACGTATTTTACGGTTACTCCTGTTCGTATGTGACTTTCTTCTACAACGTTGGACTGATTTAGATAATAGTGGACTACGGTGGATTGAATGGTAAATCTGCAGACGTAAGTGAAGGGTGTCACCACAGTATTGGGCTGCCCTATGAGGGGTTTAACCACATTTGAGTTACTTAGCCTCGACTCTCAAGGCGGGCGCGCGCGGTGTATTATACATTAAAATCTACATCTAATCGCTTATATTTGTTATTATTGGTTATTGTTACACCAATATCTGACCCATTTAGGCAACTGCACGTCATGAAAACAATACCGCAGCGCCTGAGGCAACTATAAAACGACCATGTCATAACCCAGTCGCATTACACCAGACAAAGTGATTTTAGACTTGCTCAGATTTGAACCAATAGCGTCAACTTTTTTCACTATCTGAGATAGTTAGTCAGACAGCCGCATCAACTAGGAGTGTAGTTCAGTCGCTGGGGGATACAAAATTTAGCTGTTGTTCACTAAAAATATCAGAAGTAGAGTGACAAGTTGTTTAACTTTATTATAGCGAAACCGAGGTGTACCTTAGTCTACAATCCTGAAGCTTCCTTGCTTTAGACTCTGTTCTTACAAGGGAACATCAATATAACGGCATATAAAAGTGAACAGCACAAATGACAGGGTGTAGTCGAATAATACAAGACGAGTGCTAAAGTTTATTTTGAAAGAACAGTGGTTAAAGAACAGAAGATTCCCGCATGATACCAAAGAAATAATACCAAAATAAATAGTAGCTAGAATCGGCTCACTGTATCGTAAATGGCAGCATTTAAGAACTGTCAGAGCCAATGTTATGACGTCTCCGTTGGCACGACTTTTATTCGGCCCGAGTACTCAGCAGCGAACCAGCAAATGCACACACACGATGATGATGATCACAAAGAACTGAAGATGAGGATAGAGCACAGTAAGATGATGATAATAATATACAGATGAAGAAGACGTGCGTAATAAGTGGCCACAATATAAAGATTATAGTGTGTCGAAACACAAGCACTCTCGCAACACGTATTTTTTCAAAATCAAAACGGCAAACTAACGTTGCCTCCGTATTGTAGAAGCAGCAAATATCAGCGGCTTTATTTCTCCTATGCGGCGCATTGAAAGCCTAAGTCCTTTATTGAGCTAGAATATACCGCATGCTCTAATAGAATGGTATAGTGAATGTCGTGCTTTTAAACGTTGCACCAAAACAGGCTGTTAAGATGAGCTAACCTTCAAGTTGCGAAGACACGCTCAGCGCGGCAGTGGTGTCTGCCACTCTACGTAACGCGCAACGGGGCGAAGCACCAACTTTTCTAGGCTAATTATTCCGCAGTGAATTCAGTTGACAAAATATACGAATTACAGTACACATTTGACGCTTGTCCTGTATTTGCTATCGTAACTACCTTTGCACTGATAGGTGCAGTTGTGATGGAGATGAAGTGTTAAGATAAAGCGTTGGCTCGAGAGAGAGAGAGAGAAAGGAAAAGAAAGACAAGGAGGTTAACCAGTGTAAATACCGCCTTGCTATCCTGTACTGGGGAAAGGGGTAAAGGGAATGAAAGGTGATAGAAGAAACAAAAAAAATTGAAGTAAGAAAGTTCGCGCAATAACGCGACCCTACGCGCTACAACGTTCAAAGCCGGTCGCACAATTCACAAGCCCTTAAGAACTTCAGCAGAGTCCTTAAGGACTTGAGTGCCGAAGCCCGTCTAGACCAGTGTCCTAAAACTTTTTCCTCTGTGAAGGGGCGATTGTCCAGTTTTTCAAGCGCAGTCGAGAACACTTTTCTTGCCACATTGTAGCGGGGACAGTCACGGAGGAGATGCTTGATTGTCTCCTCGCAGTCACAGTTGTCGCAAGCAGGGCTGTCGGCCATTACAATGCGGAAGGAATAGTCGTTCGTGAATGCCACGCCGAGCCACAGGCGGCACAGAAGTGTTGTTTCCGCTCGTGGTAACCCTGGTGGAAGACGGAGTTGCAGACGCGGATCCAATCTCTTCAGGCGTGCGTTGCTGAAGTCACTGGTGTTCCACAGAGTCTGCGTAAGCTCGCGTGCGAGGGAACGAAGTTTTTTGGCTGCGTCTGTTCTCGACCGTGGTATCGATACAATAGGAGCACCATCGTGGGCGGATCGAGCAGCGTCATCCACACTGTGATTTTCCGAAATTCCGCAGTGACCCGGTATTCACTGGTAGATGATGTTGTGCCCCTTGTCGGTTGCGTGATGGTGAAGTAGTCGGATATCTGCGACTAATTGTGCGTTAGGTCCG
The DNA here is from genome assembly GCF_013339745.2 of Dermacentor silvarum. Taxonomy (NCBI): domain Eukaryota; kingdom Metazoa; phylum Arthropoda; class Arachnida; order Ixodida; family Ixodidae; genus Dermacentor; species Dermacentor silvarum. Next base: position 138,922,294 of record NC_051162.1, read on the forward strand.
TGGTTGAAAGGGGACAGCAGGCACTGGAGAGCTGCCTTCGAGTCACAAAAGATGGACCATGACTGTGATGATTTGAGATCAATAAATTGCAGAGCAGCACGGATAGCTGCGAGTTCTGCAGCCGTTGATGATGTAATGTGAGACGTCTTGAATTGGATGGTGACAGATTTCATGGGAATTACCACTGCTCCGGCTGAACTTTTGGAGGAGACAGAACCGTCCGTGTAAACGTGGGTGCGTTCTCTGTGCTTTTCATGCATGAATGAAAGCACGGGTTGTTTGAGGGCGAATGACGACATCTCCGTTTTCTTTTTGATACCGGGAATTACGAGAAGGGTTTGGATTGGATGCAGGCACCACAGAGGTAGAAATGGTCGTGCTGCAGGCGTGAAGTTCGATGGTTAAGTTCCATGGCTGGCGGCAATAATCCTGCTAAACGCTGAACGAGGTCGAGTGGCAGGAAGGGAGGCGAGATGATGCGATGGAAGTCGGGCGAAGTGCCTGATGTGCATCCTTAAAGCGTCGACTTGAATGTACGTATTGATGGGGTTATCATGCGCGATGGCTATTGTTGCTGCCGTGGATGCACACCTGGGAAGGCCAAGACATATTCTCAGAGCTTGAGCTTGCACAGACTGGAGGGAACGGAGGTTGGTCTTACCGGTCTCACTCAGTACAGGTAAGCGATCGCGTAGGAGACCCAGGAAGAGTGCGTTATATAGTTGGAGCATCGCCCTCACAGATGCACCCCATGACTTTCCCGCGAGAAAACTGAGGACATGGGTTACCATGGCCAGCTTCTTTTTTAGGTAGGAGATATGAGGACTCCAGGAGAGGTCTCGATCGATTGTCACTCCTAGAAAACGGTGCCTCTTCTCGTAGATGATTGGCTGTCCATTAATTTTGACAACATACGGTCTCATTGCTTTGCGCGTGAAAGCGACCATAAAGCACTTCTCTGATGACACCTCCACACCTCGTACTCGAAGATAACCTGATGTAACTGGGGCCGCTTTTTGGAGTCTGGCGCGCACCAGGGGACGCGTAACTCCTGATGACCCAATGCATATATCGTCCGCATAGATCGACACATGGACGGATTGCGGAAGGGAATGAACCAGGTCGATGAGCACTAGATTAAATAGAGTGGGGCTCAAGACTCCACCTTGCAATACGCCACGGTAGGTGTTGTGCTGCGATGTCACACCATCCTCTGTTTGCACAAAGAATGACGTGTCCTTCAAATAGCTGAGTATCCATCGAAAAACAAGGCCACCCAGGCCGACATCGCCCAAAGCGTCCAGGATGGCTCGATGAGTTATGTCATAAGCGCCTTTAACGTCCAGGAACATCGCCGCTGACAGTCTCTTTCGGGTTTTTTCGTGCTGAACCGACGCGACAAGATCTATGACGTTGTCTATAGAAGAACGTCCGCGTCAGAAGCCTGCCATAGCGTCAGGGTATATCTCGTACCGCTCTAGGTACCACTCCAGACGTGTCAGCACCATCTTCTCCATCACCTTTCCTAGACAACTGGCCAGAGCAATGGGACGATAAGACGCCACGTCTAGAGGTGATTTGCCTGGTTTGAGCAGAGGCACAAGGCGGCTGGACTTCCATGCAGCAGGAACCACTCCTTCACGCCACGAATTATTGTACACGTCCAGAAGAGCATGCCGGGCTGTTTGACCGAGGTTGGCAAGAGCTGCGTACGTCACCCCGTCAGGCCCAGGCGATGAGGAAGTCTGCACGCTGCCAATGCCGCTTGCAACCTTTCGATGGAAAACAGATTGTCCATACGAGAATCCTCCGAGATGGGAACGTCATAGGGATCATGCGCGGTGAACGAGGATGGTTGTTGGGTAGCGGAGGCTACGTCGATCTCTCGGCGACCTTGGTAGAGAGCCAGGCATTTGAAGGGGTGGCGTTGTTGCGGCGATGTTCGAAGACCGCGCACCGTCCTCCATATAAATGACAGGGGTTTATGTGGGTCAAGGGAATCACAAAGTCTTCCCGCTCAGAGACTGCAGTAAGTTGATCCGACGCTGGATCTTCTTCTGTGTGCGTCTGGACTCCCTTAAGTCGTAGATGGACTTGGTGCGCCGGTAGCGTCGTTCTGCTTGACGGCGAAATGCTCGGAGGCGTTCCAATTCCGCTTAGAATTCAGAAAATTTTGGTATGGCCTAAAATCGCTTGTGGCCTTTTGAGCAGCGTCATTAATTAGCTCCTCGATGTTTCTAGGTACACAGTTCTGAGAATTTTGACACATCTGCTCCATAAGGAGCGTGTATTTCGGCCAGTCGATGCGTTGAACTCTGGTATAGTGTGACTTGCCGATGCCTTCGACCTTAACATATGTTGATACATGGTCACTACCATGCGTTTCATTGTCTGGGAACCATTTCACACTGCTACTGAGGGATTGTGAAACAAAAGTTAAGTCCAGGCAGCTGCTGTAAGTCAATCCCCGCAGAAAAGTGGGACTTCCATCATTAGGCAGCAGAGTTCATGGTTCGACGCGAAGGTTAGTACACGTCGTCCTCGGCAATCCATCTTTAAACTTCCCCATAGCGGATGATGCGCATTGAAATCGCCGGTAACAGTGCATGCAGGTGTCCATTTTAAAATTGCACTTAGTCTTGCGTTGTTAAATCGGCTCGAAGGCGAAATGTAGGCTCCTACGAGCGTGAGTGTGACGTTCTTGCATTTTACGGTCAAGCATACGTACTGATTGTCGTCATCAGGTGCCACTGGGTGTAAAACATAAGTGAAATCACATCTGACATAAACTATGACTTTGCTGCGGTCGCTACAGGTGTCAGACATGAAAGCTTCATATCCTGATAAACGGATCTCGCTCTCAATGTTTGGCTCACAAATAACGATGATTGGAAATTTGTTCTTAAAAACAATGGGACGCAAGTCCGAAATGCGGGATTTAAGGCCACGGCATTCCACTGGAAGATGGACGCTTCCTTGACTTGTTTAAGGAACGAGTGCAGAGGAGCAGCCATGGTGCTTCTCAAGATTGGACAGTACCGGATTCAGCGCATCCAGTATCTGAAGCGCACCTCGAGCCGCCGGAGTGTGTATGAACGTCAGGAGAACACGGAACGTGTTCATAAGGGCCCTCATCATGGTGACAACTTGTTTGTCGTCTTCTTGGCGGCTGTCCGAAGGTGAAGCACGATTCGGCGAGCGTGCGTCATGCAGCTTCTCCGCTGGTTGGTCTAGCCTCGGCAACGGAGGCCACTCCTCGCGTGAGGCAATGAAATTCGAGACTTTCTACGTAGGATCCTTGCACACCTCGAAGAATTTGTATTCCTTGTATTGCTAGTTGTCTTTGGAAGTATGTGGACTGTCGGCGGACGTGGTGTATCCTTAGCAATAGCAGTGGGTTTCCTCGAAGATCTCCGGCGATGTGAACGCCGGCGTCGCACCTTAGCGGCAGCCTCCCTGTGCGACGAACCATCCCTGACCATTTGCCTCAAGATTTTCATTGCCTTTTTCACATGTGGGCAATTCTTGGAAGATGCGTCGTGAGAGCCTTGGTAATTGGCACACTTTTGATTTTCTGCACGACAGGCGTCAGAGCTGTGTGAACCTGAGCATCGTGAGCAGACGGCTGTCTTTGTGCAAACTGCACTAACGTGCCCTATCCTTTGACACTTCCGGCACTGAAGCGACTTTGGCACAAAAGGCCGTACTACTTGTCGAAAGTGACCGACCTTGACGTGTGATGGTAGGCTGTCTCCTTTGAAAGTTAGCTTCACGCAGTTCGATTTCCCTAGTCGACGGGCTTGCAATATGGCAATTCGCTCTGCCGCCGGCTTGATGAGTATAGGCAGGTAGGAATTGTCTACATCATAAACAACAGCGGCCGTAGAGGGAGGTTCAACTTGTTTGAAGCAGCGTACGTTGATGTTCTCCAGCACATTGACGTTGCTTAGAACGTCTAGCGCGCTGCGGTCTGCGACATCTATAGCAAGAATGTTCTTACGGGCGTTGATTCTAACATCTTTGATCTTACCCGGAGCAAGGGTTTCGAGCGCCACAGATGTAGCTTGACGGTTGAGCCGCTTTATATTGTCGCTAGCATCCACAGGCACAAATAAAATTGTGTGCTCCGATTACTTTCGCGTCGGGATCACAGTAGCCTTACTTGCGGAAGGAGATGTCCTGATGAGTCTTCTCTTTGGTTTGCGCTTTGCTACGGGCACGAAGTCACTGTCATCTGAGGTCTCATCACTGGTAGCTGAGTAGATCACCGTGTACTCGCTGTCAGTGTCACCCGGGTGACTAGACCGCTTTCTCGGCGCGGCCGCTGTTGACGTGGAAGGACCCGGCACCCCTCCAGGTGACTGCCCATCCATCGCCGTAGTTATGGGAGTGGCGTCTCCCACAAAGTAGCTTGGAATTCGCAGAGACAGAAAAGCAGCTTGGTTTGGTTTGGTGGCTATAGAAATAGCACAACCCACTACGGGGGATTGGCCATGAGTAGGGCGGCAGTAGGAAGAAAAATGAAGGATACCTAAATGGGATTTTCTTACTTAAGAATGAGATAATAAATGAATTCTAATCGTTAATAATAATTTTCATGCTATAGCATCTTAAAATTTGAAGCAAATATTTTTGTCTTGTGAAAAAAAATTAGCATGGAAGTCTCCTTGTTTCCATTACAAAATTAAATATGACATCAGATACATTCCTATTACAGTGTCCTAGTGCCGACGCACCCAGAGATAGTATGATAGGTAGCGTAATGGTCAATCCAAGGTGGCGGAGGGGACCTTCTAGAAGTCGTTTGCTATGCATGGTGAACCTACGACACTCTATAAAGAAATGATCCATAGTTTCCGGTTCATTGCAATAAAAGCATTGAGGGGAAGGCGCCAAACCAGACCTATGGGTATAGAAATTCAGCCTTGGTATTCGGCAACGCATTCTAGTAAACGACTCTTCAAATTTTCTTGTTGAACACCATCTGCTGTGCCAAGGAAGCCTAAGGTGCTGAAAATCGGTGTTATTGAGTACACATGATTTGGCATGTTCTTCTTGGACAGAAAATTTTTTAAATCTCGCATAGGTGACGTATGCCGAAGGTCTTAGGATACTCAGTACCGGGCCGTTAAGAGATGCCGCTGCGAGTGCGTCTGCAGATTCGTTTAAAGTGAGCCCCACGTGCCCTGGCACCCATACCAGATGGATAAGGCGCAAATGTTGGGGGATGGATCGTTCCAAAACGATTGCTGCTGACTCTTCGTAATAAACCAACTGCGCGTGCTCCTTTAGATGCGATGCATTCTATGTGTGTCTTCCAATTAAGCTTTTCTGTGTAAATCATTCCCAGATATTTTAAAGATTGCACCTGCGGAATAATCTCCTGGCCATACGACAGTGTTATTCGAATAGGAAAAGTTAAGGGAAAAACAATGATTGCACTTTTGCTGACATTTAGTGACATTTGTATTCCTTTTAGTCAAATTTCAAGCTAAATTCAAATTCAAATTTTTAGCCAAATTTTCAATACAATTGCAAAGTTTTATATAAGCTATGAATATCATTTGATACTGAGAAAAATGCGATATCATCAGCGTATACGTATACCTGTACGTCATGATGTGTCGGGATGTGATTTAGTAAAATAATAAATAATACGGGGGAAAGTACTGCACCTTGAGGAGCGCCCCTTGTCTGTTTGTCAATGTAAGAAGACACACCGTTTTGATAGCAATAAAATGTGCGTCCGCTTAGAAAATTTTGAATCCATGCAATTATATACTGTGGGAGACTCACACTTTCGAGTCTGTTGATTAAGGTATTGTGATCGACACTATCATACGCCTTCGCAATGCCTAATGTGACTAAGGCAGCGTACTCGTTGTTGTGGCGAGCGAGTTGGATTCGACTCTCCAAGTCAGCATGAGCACACCAAATTGAGCAGCCGGGCCTGAATCCTATTTGAGAATCACTTAATATTTGGTTCTCGCCTATCCGCCTATCGATATGACCATACAGAACTCTCTCGATTAATTTTACAAGATTTGAGGTCAGAGAAATAGGTCTAATGTTATCTATTGTATATCCATCACCCGGCTTTTTGAGTAGCGGAATTATTTTGGCAACCTTCCAATCTGGATGAATCCATGTATTTTTAATCGAGAAATTTATAAGATTAAGCAAATCCTGGGGAGATAATTCGAATAATAGTTTGAGCATTGCTGTAGTTATGCCATCAGGACCTGGGGCTGAAGCTAGCAGCATCTTTGCCACTCTCATTAATTATTCTAATGTGACTGCAATGTAATCATTACCTGTTTCCGGCGCCGGTATATGATAGGGGCGAAGTGATGTGAATGGACGCTATAAGCCTTTTGCAATCACCTCCAGTGATTGTACCAATTCAGTGGCAGTTAGGCTAACAGACTAATTTTCAGGGCTGAAACAATCTTTTTAGACCGTAGAAACCTAAATAGGGCTTTTTTATTACTAGACTGCGATAGGTAACTGTAATGTTTAGTGTTATAATTTTCTTTCGCTTTGTCAACTGTTTGCCTGAATGTAGCTGCAACAAATTTATAGTCATTCCAATTATGTGGACATTGATTATACAGTAACTTTCTCCAGGCTGCCTTTCTTCTTCTATATTCGCGTTCACCGTCCTGATTCCACCATGGTGAATAAGTAGCTTCTTTAGTTGACTGCATACTGAAGCTGGATTTTTTGTAACTGTCACTTATCACTTGACACAAATGAACTGCCTTAACTTCATCATTTAGGCCAACCTGTTTATTTAAAGCTGATCGCAGTGAATGTGGAAATTTACTATAGTTAACATAGGTGGGGACATGCTTTTCGACCAAATTAATAGGCCGCATGACTTCAAAAATTATTGGAAGATGGTTGCTATTTGTGGCCGAGGTGATAGCAGACCAGGAGATAATTGCACAACCCGAACTGGAAAAAGTTAGGTCTAACACCGAATGCGGTTTACCGGATACATAAGTTGGGGTTCTCGAATTTACACAGTTAAGATTATTTGACGAAACCCAATCCAACAATCTTTTACCACAAGAGTCGGACCGATAACCCCATGATACACGGTGAGAATTAAAGTCACCAGCTATGATTAGATCCTTTCTGCAGGCTGCAAGCACGGCATCGAGAGACCCTCCATTGAGAACTCCTGTAGGAAAATAAACATTGACGACCTAAAATGGGGCGCATCTAGGAAGCGTCAAATCCAATGCTAGAATCTCACTTTCAGCAGAGAATGACTGGTGACTAATCTTAGCTCTATGACAAATTTTTGTTGAGATGAAAAATGCTAATCCCGCTCTACGAGAAGGGCGATCTAGACGAAAACTGCGATAATTCTTTAAATGAAAACTCTTTCTGTAGGTAACCAAGTTTCTTGCAAAGTAATCAAATAAGGAGAAAGTTCTTCACAGAGATATAACAGATCAGAGGCTGCAGCAAAAATGGAACGAAAGTTCCACTGCAGCACTTTCAAGCTTCCTATGTTGACGAAATTCCGGCAGTATTTACTGCCGTCTGTAGAATGTTATCCTTTAGGAAATCATCCTTTGTTAACCTGCCATTTTTACTCTTTTTAGCTTTTAGTTTATGGAGGGTAGTTGCTCTCGAGGAGTTTGGAGAAGCACGACGTTTACACGTTCGAGCTTCTAAATCGATGTTCTCAGTGGTATCTGAACCAGTCTCGTGACTGTTAAAGCCCTCAGGTTCGACAGGAGTTGCGGGAGCTGCGGAGTCATCAGTACGGCGAGGCGAGGCCTCTGCCGATTGGTGTTTCTTTATATTTTCAACAGAAACTACGATTCCAGAAGGAACATTTGGACGCGCAGTAACATGCAAAAGTTGAAACAACTGAGAAGTGAAAACTTGCCCAATTGTCTCTGAAAGGTTCGTAAATAAACTGTCAAGGGCTTTTGCCATAGCCTTCTCTACAGCTGCAGCTACAACATCACCAAGAGATGCATCCATAGCTTTGGATTGACGAGCAGCAGCTTCAGCATAACCACATGATTTCTCTAAGGCAAGGGCATGAGCTTCACGACGCGAACACCGTTTCCTTTCTATAATTTGCATAATTTCAAGCTCTTGATCTCTCGCAGGGCATTTCGTACAGGTACCGCAGGGTGGGAACCTTCACACAAACAGCATCGTTCGCTCTGAGAGGAACCCTTTTTTCCATCGTGGCCTTCTCCGCAAATGCGGCACCGAGCATCAGATCTACATCCCTTAACACTGTGGCCATATCGCCAACCCTGAGCTCATTGCACTGGGCGGGGAGAAAGTGCTTCCACCCTGTATAATAAGGGCCACGCCTTGATCTCTGACGGCCTAGTTGTGCCTGCAAAGGTGACAATGACCGACTCTGTGGGGACTCTTTGATTGTCAGAAACGCGTGAACATCGGTAGACTGATACGGCACCTGCCGGGGAAAACATCTCCAGGACCTCGGAAGCACACAGACTCGCATCGACTCCACGAACTGGCCCCTTAATGCAAGCTAGATGAGGAGGAATGAAAGGCCTCACCGGGTGGTTCGCGAACATTTGACACTGCAGAAGGTCGGAGACACAGGTCTGGTCCGGCGAACAGCATAGAATGCCCCCTCTGCCAAAATGTCGAACATCGGTTATGCTTTGGAAGTGCGGGGTTGCTTTCCGCAGCTCTTCTTGAATCGCCTTTGGATTTTTCACGCGGATGAATCCTCCATGGGTCGGCACTAGGGCCACTGGAACGCTGTGAATACCACTGCGCAAGAAAGCCTCTATAGGAATGTCATTATTGGGAAGTGAAGCCGTCCAGAGGGAAGACGTGTGGCCGGGAGAAGAAAGAGACATTAGGAGCTCACAATCAGATTAATTACACAATAAGAGGAAAGTACTGAACAAAGCTAAAGAAAAAGAAGCCGCCCGATACTTGACCAATCCCCGCAACACGACTCGAACAGCACGGGCACAGGGGCACAGGGGATCGCAGCCAGCAGCCTCGGCAGACCTGGAACGAGCGTGGGGATGCCGCGACCGCGGGCTCAACCCGCGGGAAAACCCGCAACCGCGGGAAAAGCAGCGTTCCATACAACAAACACTTCTTAGTCGTCCGTTGGCTCGAGACTTCTTGTAGAAATACAGAGGAGCGGAGAAATCGTACTTTTTTTCAAAAACTGCACTAAATTGGTGAAGTTGAAGCTTAGTAACTATTTGAACCAGATGTTTTTTTATGCAGGGGAATTTTACACATGTTTCAAATTTGAAACATCGAAAAAAAAAACAACAACAAGAAACTCAAGTACGGACTTTACAACTCCAACTCGGCAATAAAACGATAAAGGCATTCTGTAAACGTCTCCCCAAGATTCATTTGAAACGGACAGAAATTGTGTATTGTACACCACTTAAACCTATACTATAAACTTCTCAGTAAGAGATTTGCAAAACACACCAAAGATTGGATTAGTTTCATATAATCAATAAAATGATTTACGGAATTTTTACGCTTTTGATACTCTAATGGCCAGTTCAGACTGTGAAATTTTTGGTCAGTGACAACCTTGGTGATCGGAAACATCCACTTCGCACGACAGAAGAAAGCCCTCGTGGTGCCGGTCAGCCGGCGACCGATTTTTGTCGCTGGAAAAAAAAAGCATCGCTTGTCGCAGGTCAGTCAGAGCGGGGGATTTCCCGAGCACGGAAGGAATAGGGGCGGAAGCTGCTTTTGGATGTGCAGATCCGGTTAGCTATGTTGCAAATGGCGCAAGTATGGCCGCTCGTGTTGCTGTTTTGATGTATGGTTTACTGGTGTATTGTGCATTTGTGCCGTGCGTTGTGTGAAAAGAAGTCTCCATAACAAGTGGACTGTGTGTGAAGTTTCTTGAACATTTTAAAAGACAGCGTATGAGTCTCCTTTAGGCTACGCTGTAAATTATTAACATGTCGTGAGAACCAACGTGCTCTGCGGCACTCTACTGGAATTCACACCAGAATGTTCCTGTGGGTTTGTAATATGTATCACCGCATGTTGTTTGCAATATCTCATTTTGTTTGCCAGATCTGTTTTTTCTTTTTTTGCTCCCAATAATGGATGAACGGATGCTAGAAGCATCTTCTTTGAATTGGGGAGGTGGGTTGCGCCGCCAAGCTCTTGTTCTTATTTTGCCTATTGTCCTACCTATCTTTGAAAAAAAAAAGAAAAAGACAGACAAAACAATTTGTTGCGACAAAGCGCGCCGCTGCCCTACATGGTGGCAGTTTTGGGAACTAGTCTCCTGTGTTCCACTTTTCTGGCGTTTATACAAATAACACTTTAGAATATGTTTAAAAAAGGGTATCACTTCCAGTAAGATTGATGGCGTATGTGTACATAGTAAGGTTATGCGACGAAAAATGTTTGTAGCCACGTTTCCAAACCAGGGTACTGCCTATTATTCTTCATTAAAGTTGTATTATTTGTATTGTTACTGAATTTTGTATTCCAGTTGTTTTTTTTGTGTCCAGAGACGGCATAACCAAAAACGTTGTATTGTTTTGTCATTTTTTTCTTTTTTCCACTGTTTTGGTAAACTTGATACACGTTCTTTCCCTGAGTTAGTGTTTGCGATGCACGGGAACGATGTCTTGTCAAGCCACCTTAGACCCTAATTCCCTGGCATACGTATTGCGCTGGGAATGTTGATTGCTGTCAGCTTCGTTTGTTCTTTTATCTGAAATAAATGTGATTATGAAATTTTAGGGTGGACAATTTCAGGCAGGGTCTAATCCGTATCATTTAAATCACGAATTCCTGTTGTCACGACCTCTCTTCGATGCAACGGTGACCAGGAACGGTGACCAAAATTTACCTTAAAACATGACGCAGTTTCTTCGCACAGCCGCATAGGAATGAACACTGCTGTTAAGAAAATAAGGTTTACCATTATTTAGGTTGAAATAAAATGTAAATCCGCAACAGCACAATAACCAAAGTGCAAGCATGTTTTTACTGCGGCGTATCTAAAGATTTTGTTAAAATATTGTGGGAACCGTAGCTTGAAAAGGCACTGTATATCCCATGCTTACACGTGTATCCACATCGCGGTGGTGCCGCTACAGTGCGTGAAAAATCAGGAGCCCCCTTGAGTAGAATGTTCTAAAATATTTTGAGACATATAGATTGGCCCTTGAATACTTATTAAAAAAAAGGTGCTTCTTCTGTGAGGCGGAATGTGGCTTAAATGGCACTTTCCACCGCACTTCTTATGCCACCGAAAAGTTTAGCTTTCCTATTACAGCATAACTAAAATGTTATCCTACTCTAGACATGATATTGTTTAAACTGTCTACGCAACTAAGGAAGCATAGTTTGAGCTATCGT